>NW_011495058.1:1566888-1567212 GCF_000754665.1 Bison bison bison | reverse complement strand
GGCAACTCGTTTCTTACATGATATTTTATATGTTTCAATGCCATTCTCCCAAATCTTCCCACCCTCTCCCTCTCCCACAGAGTCCATAAGACTGTTCTATACATCAGTGTCTCTTTAGCCCCAAGCATCCAGTATCGTGCATCGAACCTGGACTGGCAACTCGTTTCTTACATGATATTTTATATGTTTCAATGCCATTCTCCCAAATCTTCCCACCCTCTCCCTCTCCCACAGAGTCCATAAGACTGTTCTATACATCAGTGTCTCTTTTGCTGTCTCGTACACCGGGTTATTGTTACCATCTTTCTAAATTCCATATATATG
>NW_011495058.1:1564438-1565448 GCF_000754665.1 Bison bison bison | reverse complement strand
CCATCTAATAGTGTCCTCTTTGATTTCTTTCACCAGTGTTTTATAGTTTTCTATATATAGGTCTTTAGTTTCTTTAGGTAGATATATTCCTAAGTATTTTATTCTTTCCGTTGCAATGGTGAATGGAATTGTTTCCTTAATTTCTCTTTCAGTTTTCTCATTATTAGTGTATAGGAATGCAAGGGATTTCTGTGTGTTGATTTTATATCCTGCAACTTTACTATAATCATTGATTAGTTCTAGTAATTTTCTGGTGGAGTCTTTAGGGTTTTCTATGTAAAGGATCATGTCATCTGCAAATTCTTAGAAAAGTACAACTTTCCAAAACTCGACCAGGAAGAAATAGAAAATCTTAACAGACCCATCACAAGCACGGAAATTGAAACTGTAATCAAAAATCTTCCAGCAAACAAAAGCCCAGATCCAGACGGCTTCACAGCTGAATTCTACCAAAAATTTAGAGAAGAGCTAACACCTATCCTGCTCAAACTCTTCCAGAAAATTGCAGAGGAAGGTAAACTCCCAAACTCATTCTATGAGGCCACCATCACCCTAATACCAAAACCTGACAAAGATCCCACAAAAAAAGAAAACTACAGGCCAATATCACTGATGAACATAGATGCAAAAATCCTTAACAAAATTCTAGCAATTCTAGCAATCAGAATCCAACAATACATTAAAAAGCCCACCATGACCAAGTGGGCTTTATCCCAGGGATGCAAGGATTCTTCAATATCCGCAAATCAATCAATGTTATACACCACATTAACAAATTGAAAAACAAAAACCATATGATTATCTCAATAGATGCAGAGAAAGCCTTTGACAAAATTCAACACCCATTTATGATAAGAACTCTCCAGAAAGCAGGAATAGAAGGAACATACCTCAACATAATAAAAGCTATATATGACAAACCCACAGCAAACATTATCCTCAATGGTGAAAAATTGAAAGCATTTCCTCTAAAGTCAGGAACAAGACAAGGGTGCCCACTTTCACCATTA
>NW_011495058.1:1554064-1564338 GCF_000754665.1 Bison bison bison | reverse complement strand
AAATTGGAAAAGAAGAAGTAAAACTCTCACTATTTGCAGATGACATGATCCTCTACATAGAAAACCCTAAAGATTCCACCAGAAAATTACTAGAAATAATCAATGACTATAGTAAAGTTGCAGGATATAAAATCAACACACAGAAATCCCTTGCATTCCTATACACTAATAATGAGAAAACAGAAAGAGAAATTAAGGAAACAATTCCATCATGTTTTAAATAGCTACTAATGACCATTTCTGCGCCAGGTAGTTCTTGGTCCTTTAGATAGATGAATAAAATACAGTCCCAACCTCCAAGACTACGTGAGTCTGGTGGGGAAGCTCAGAGTTTCTTGTGTTTACAGGGTCAGTTTAATTGCTAGTTTGAAAGGACTTTGTAAACCATGTAATCTTAGCAGGCAGTGTTGAAAATGACCACTGAGGTGTACTAGTTTAGTTCTCAAGAGAGAATTTTGTAGGTAAAATGAACAACCTCCCTCCAAGCCTGATTTATCTCTGATATGAGTTAAAACCTGAGACATCTGTGTAGATCAAACTAGTTGAATAATCACTAATTCCTGCTCTGTTGCCTTTTTGCTCTATATTATAGCCAAAGACAGTTTGTAGGCTGATCAGAGACTTTGGTTAAAGGTTTGTGCTAAGATAGTTGTGCTGCACTGCATTTCAAAGTTGGGTCAGAGCATTCAATAAATTGATTTTTCTGTCCCTTCTATTTCTCATTCTAGAACTCTGCCATAACCAGTTACACACGGTTTCCATTCTATAGTGGGGAAAGCCTGTACCTTGAGTGACAGAGGCAGGCTTTTGATGTTTTCATGAAATGGTGTGTTGACTTCCTCTTTGTTCATTGGAGAGGGTAGGATGTGTCTGGCTCATCTAATTTAGACACGTGAAAGTCAGATCCCAGTTCTACTTTTGAAAACCATCTGGGCTGCTTTTTATTCTCCAAACCCAGGAGCCCTCAGTGAAATCAATGGGCTTGGCAGGCTATGTCTGTGAAGAGATGAGGTTACCTTGTTGTGTGCAAGACATTTTTTCTGAGGCTTGGACACAAGAAAAACAACTTCCTCGGGTGATAATTTTTTACAGGAAAAGAGACATTTTGAGGGCTTCTGTGGAGTGGTTGGGATTTATTAGAAGATAGGACATGTTAAATATGCTTTTAAAAATGATGTAAAAGCAAGTATGTGTTCAAGTATTTTTTAGTTTTAACTGACCTCTAGAATGAAAAGCTTAGTGACTTAAGACACCATTTCTTTTCTTTTTTTTTTTTGCTTCTTATGTAAGAAAGATGGTTTGGGGGCAACATGTTATAAACTTTTATTCATCTCTCAATTTCAGAAAATGGAGAAATGTTAGAGACTCATACTCTTAAATTGCAAGTTCAAAAGCTCTGTGATTAATGCTGTTATTCTAAAATAGGATTTGAGCCTAGTTATATTGAAAAGAAATACAGTTTCATACAGGGTCATTATATTGGGCAAGGTGATACTATGAATAAAGTTCAAGTGCCCTCAATTGAGCCACTAGCTGTTACTTCTTATGCGGCAGTGTAACAATTTTCCAGTCAATAGTGTATAAATATTTTTAGACACTGCAGAGTCAGGTAAATTCCATTGACCAAAGGTAAAGAGCTATCTGTCATTAGTTCACTAAAGAGCAAGGTGATTTTCATTAATCATTTTTTTAAATTCTCTAACTTGGTAAGTGGTTATTTTATCCATGTTATTATTTAATACTTATGATGCCAAACTGAACCTCAGGTATATCTATACAATTGATGTGAAGTACAGAACTATCAATTCTCTATCAGTGTGGTCACCATCATAAGATGTAGTGTGAAGTTATGATGCAAGAGTCAGACATGACTGTGCACATGTACACGATGACATCCAGACCCATTCCAGTCCCTACATCAATCATTCATTTATAGAAACTAGGGACGGCGGAGCCTGGTGGGCTGCCGTCTATGGGGTCACACAGAGTCGGACACAACTGAAGCGATTTAGCAGCAGCAGCAGCAGGGCTCTTAAGGTTTTTTTTTTTAACCTTCAGTTGCTATAAAATCTGAAATCACTTCTCTGGTCATTGTAGCATAGTGGTTTTCAAAGTGTGGCCCTTGACCAGCAGTATCTGCATGAGCTAGAAACTTACTGGAAAATGCAGATTCTCAGGTTAAACCTTTGAATAACTGAATCAGAAACTTTAAGGGGGAAACTAGTAATCTGAGTGTTAGCAACACTGAGGGTTGAATTCTAATACCCACTAGGAGTAGAAAATGATGGGGAAATGAACCCTGCCTGGATTTCTCAGCACTGCTGAAAAACATCCTTCTTAGACATGGAAATTTATGTTGTGTAATGGTAGGGAGTATTTGTTTTCACTTTCCCTAGAAATATTTCACTCTTCACCTACCATGAGAATTCGATCTGTAGCCATTTGTTAAAACGCTCTGATCTAAAAGGAAATAAAACTTCTCATATCCTCCCCAAGGCTACAATGGTGACAGCCTAAACCAGATCCCTACGGTAAACCCTAGGGTGCTGAGGAGATGGGAAGGCTCTTTTCCTAGGTATTTACAATTCAGAAGGAATGTAGCCCTGGACCTTGGAGACATCTGGAGGTCACAAAAGCTGAGAAACATGAGAATGTCTGACTCTTGGAGATATTTTCTTTGCATTATTTATTTGCATGAAATTGAGACACAAGTAAGTTAAGTAACTTTCCAAAGATCCCATGAGTAGTGACTACACAGTTAGGTCTATTCCTTAGGCAGATTTTGTTTGCAAGAGGGTCCAGGTTGGAGTGGAAGGGCAACAAACCTCTTTTGCCTTTGTATGCAGAGAAAAGTCACTTTTTCCTCATCCTTCACCTAAGGAGTGTCTGCCTATCCATGTAGGAAAATTGATCTGGTTCTCATGTTCCCTGGGAGTGAGGACTAGGTGAGAGTGGGGAAGGTATACTTATTATTTACTGAGAAGTATTTAGGAAAAAAAAAATCTGTGTAATCAGGAATACTTTGTGGTATATTCATGATAAAATTAATAAAGAGGAATAATAATACATGACTCACTTAAGAATTTTTCTAGATTTCTTAGGCCCCATTCCATATAAATGCTTACTCATCAAAAGCAGGATATCTGCATGTACACAGCTTGCATTACTAGACAGCACAGATCTAAAATCTCACTCTGAAGCATCTTCAATTGGTTACTTCAAGGGTTTAAATTTCCTTTAAAAATTGGGTAAGGACTTCTTTACATATGCATGACCAGAAATGTCCAAATGATCAGTCCTTCTCAAGGCCAGTTTCCAAACATGATTTAATTTTACCTTTAGAATGTGGGGATTGTTTAGGAATATTTTTCTACATCCCACAGCAGTTTGCCTACTAGTAAATTTTAAGATCAAGTCTTTATCTCTTGCATGAAGAAAACATTGCCACCTGCAACTCAACATAATGGTAGGTTTATTACAAGTACGATTAATGTTTTTTTGAGATACATTGCATTTATGTAGACATTCCCTCCAGGATTTCATAGTCAATAGAGACCTCTAGACATGCAGGGACTTCATCAGATGTGTAATTCAATTCCATCATTTTTACAGATGAAGAAAATTGAGACACATGGAAATTAAGTAATTTTCCAAAGACCTTGTGGGTAGTAACTACAGACTTAGTTTTAGTCATAGTTGACTCTTTCTCATCTGTTTTTCAGTATAATATTCTACCTATGTGAATGGAAAACCTCCTGTGAATTCTGTATATTCAGAGATCCTTCTGCCTATTTGATTTTTCTCTGGACTGGGGATGTTAAGCAAAGGATCTTCCTTAGAGGTGACTTGGACTAACAGTGACAGAATCTGGAAGGCCTAGCAGTAGTGGAAAAGCTCTCTGCTTATTTATATCTCAGATACCTCTACTCACATCTCCTTTTGGAGGCTTATCCTAGAATTTCTCATTTCAGGTGCCACTGTTGCTTAAGCTTTCTATTTCTCAAAATACAGGGATACAATTTTTTTAGGGTTTGGTAAATATTTACAAGGGAATGCATGTCAAGACAAAAAGGAGTTTAACAAATTGGAATTCTCCAAGCCTTCTAAGAAGAGATTGTAGAGCTCTGAACACAGGAGCAGATAAACATAATTCTATGATTGTCTTAAATGGCATACTGTTGATACGCAAAGTACATAGAGGCAAAAAGAGAAAAGATTGAATAACAGACACAATTAAATGACTGAATAAGAATAACAGATGTGTGAATGAAAATAAGACCATTTAGCACTTTTTTTTTTCTATCCTTTCACGGGCTGTCAGCCTTTTAGATAGTTTTCCATGTTTTAAAATAACTTTAGTTCTCAGTGTATTGGTAATTCGAACTAGCAGGGAAAATAGCAAGGCTTCAAGATCCCCAAAATAGTCCAAACATAAAAATAAGATATAAAAATGAGAAGGTTGCATGCAGTTGAAATCTCATGCTATAGCACACCTAGGAAATAGTGTTCCTTTTACTTGAGTTTCGAAAGTAAACAATGACAGGCTTTTAAACCAAGTGGTATAAATTTAATATGACTCAAGAACTCTACTGTACATGAAATCAGAGATAAAGGCAGCAGAAGAAGGAGCCACTCATTTTTCTCTATTCTAATTATCTTCGTTTCAGTGGATTAGAAAATGGTAAATGTAGAAGTCAAGTTGGAGATGGTCCTGAGCTCAATCGCCTGCCAAGTTAAGTCTGATAAATGGCAAGTGTGTATAATTAATACTGTCATTTTTCCCTAGACCAAAGGGCGACTGCAGTAACTATAGATTGTAATTGTCATCGTTGTCACATAAAATGTGCTATTATTAAGTTCAGGCTGAATTTTATTGCTGGGAATGCTCATAAATTGAGCGGTCAGTCATTTAAATTACCAAGTAGAGAGCTTTGTGGCTTGCTCTAAAACTACTTTCTAAGACAATGTATTTGACTTTGGACCTCTAGAAACTAATTGCATTTTTTGAACAGACGGTAGACAGGCTGTAACCTATAAATGAGAATATTCTGACACATATGCCATGTATACTTACGCATGTTCCTAGGAATCTTACATTTTTATTTCCAAAATTTTTGGTTGTAGGGGCAGGAGAGGAATGAGGAGTCAATGTGAAATGACATATGAGTGGGAGAGATCATTTTGAAAGCACACTTATTGCTCTCTTGCAAGATGCCTACTTTCCAGAAGATGATGTTGATAAAAAATTAAAGCATGCAGCATGAATATTATTATGGATTTGTTAGTGTCTCAGAGAAGGATTGTGGGACAGAAAATTGATTGGAGTAGCAAGGGATGAGGAACCAGCTAGCAATATGCTAAAAAGATTAATAGTGACTAATAGGATATTTGGTGATTCCATTTAGTATTCTATTTCTTTGTATATTTAAAATGAATGTAATGAAAACATGTATTAAACATATATTTGCCTAAAATACTATGCTAGGTATTTTGATATGAAAATTACTGATGAGATACATGACCTTACTTTGGAATGTTTAATTCTATTTACATTTTTCCATTTTAAGTCTAAAAATAGAATTGTGTAACTATATAAAATATAAACATATCATTCTAAAAATATAATTTAAAGACATACAATTAGAGGAAAAAACACCCATACCTCCTTTTACTGGAAGCAGAATAGTTGCTATATTATTGCATTTCATATATATATGAATTTTTATAGTTGTAGTTAGTATATGCAACTTTTAGTTCTGTGTTCTATATTTTGTGTATCTTTTCTCTGATTTTCTAGATATTCACATAGCTGTTGATTTCACTCTTATCATTCAAGTCTCAAACTGAATATCATTTCCCTAGGTCATTCCTACCATAATAGCCTACTTTCTGCCCATCTTTCTGTCATACCACCCTTCAGAGAATTATTATATTCATAGTAGTTAGTTCTGTAGTAAATAATTTTGCTTAATCGTTTGTTCATTTACCTTTTGTCTCTGCTCCCTTAAAACATAAGTTCTGTGCAGCAGGAACTTGTCTGTCTTAAACAAGGCCTGATATCTATAAATAAATATGTTAATAATGAAAAATTTACTGCACCATTCTTCTGTTGTTAGATATAATTTATTTCAAATTCTGCATCATTACTATTTATACATTTAGGGATATCTTCCATGAATGTAGTGATTTTCAAATTTTATAAATAAAATGTTAGAAAAAGCATAGAAAATAATTCCAAGTGTTAGATAATAGGTCTAGGAGTCTGAAGTTGTTTATATTGTGATGTGTGTATTATATATAATATAGCACATATATAATATAATAAAATGTAATATATACATATATTCAACTTATTTTTTAGAAAGCATGACCAAGGGACAAAAATCTTATGTTTGTGTTTACTTTTGGTCAGTTTTATGTCTTCTGTATATTATAATTTTAGAAAATTTGCTATTAGAGATTAATGGTCAAAAACAATATGCCCAAAGTTGCTTATTTTCTTTTCTTGATTTTTAGCAAGTTTGTACCTTTATTTTTAATACTTTTAGTATTATTGGTAAGTAGGATTTTCTCTTTTGTAAATTTCGTTGTAGTCATTTTTCTTCTATCATTTCTCTCAGTCAGTGTGAGCTCTTTTGTACTTTAACCCTTTGAGCTGACAAGCTTAGTTGTAGTCAATTAGACTATTATTTAGAGAGGTCACATGCTATGAGTTTAACTGGTACAATAAGGAATGAGGAAGCTTCTGTTAATATCCCTCCCACGGGGAGGTGAAGAAGATAATAGGTGCTCAGTAGTGGGGGCTATAATTGTTACTTAGATTACATCAGACTCTGTGGTCAGTGCTTTTATATCAATTAATTCTCACAAATCTTGTTAGCTTTAATCCTGTTATTTTATCCCTATATAAAGATGTGAAATTAAGTCTCAGTTGATGGGAGTACAGGACTCAGTACATGACTGAACTGAGATTAAAATACTCCACATTGAGTGCTGGAGCCATGATTTAAACTCTAATCTTTTTTTTTTTTTTTCTGCACAATCTGCACACTTTCTGCTATTCCAGAAAATTACCTTTGAGGTAGACTTGTAGGTATCTGACTAGCAAGGCAGAGTAACACAAATGTTCCAGAAAAACATACCAGAAATGAGACAACCTGGGAACACTGACTGTCGACGTTAAAATGTGCATTAAAAAGAAAAAAATTTGAAGTAAGTCACATGTTCTATAAATGAACAAATACATTAACCTCTTCATTTGTTTAATATGTGTTAAATTAGTAGTAATGTCTTACTAAAATAATTTAGTCTTGCTTATTATCTAAAATATTGAATGGTTTAAAGATCTTAGAATATATTTTCTGGTTTGATTGTATAGTATTTATTTTCACCAAAGGTTACATAGAATTTTAAAAGATGATGTGAAAACTGTTGTTTCTAGGACATATTAACAGTTAAGGTCTCACCTTCAGAACTCCCAGTGGGCTTTATTTCCTCATGTTCTGTTCCTGGATGAATCCATTTAGAGAATATATGGTTTCCTATGCTTACATTGGCAGCATGGGGTTGTTTGAACTTTGCTGGCTTGGGTATTATTAGCATTATTATGACAAACATATACTAATCAAAGACTCATATGACATAATTCCTACTTTTAAGATATAAAATCATATACTTGCACAGAAGTTCTGATGTAGAGAACAGAGAAAGTTGGGAGGGGGGGCAACCTTTTAAAAAAATTATTGATCTCATACTGTGAAAGAAAATATGTTTCCAATAAGACACTCTTTCTGTAAGTTGCTCTGAGTATCTTTCTGTTGCTAAAGAGAAAGAGAAGCATTTTGTGTATTATTTACTGTGGTGAGAGAGGAGAATCTCTCAGAAGAGCTGACCTGGGAATCTCTCACTATGTTCTTTGCTCCTCCCTTTGTATGTGTGGAGGGTTGTGAGTATCTGGACAGAGACTTACAGAATTAAGATGATGGCCTTCCTCACATCCTTTAGGTGTGTCTATTTTTTAATAAACTTGCATTGATACATTTTTATCATGACCAGAAAAGGTATGAAGAAAGGAAGGCTGGCAAACCATCTGTTGGCCATAACTTAGAAGCCTTTCTTTGAACTGAACCTTTTTTTTTTTTGACTCTGTTTCTGAAAAACAATGCAATATGGACTGTATTTTGATGAACTTCTACACTGCCCTTTTCACTTCTTTTTATTTGTGCCTAAACTCTATAGTTTCTTTTAATTTGCCTATGTAGTTGACTTTACCCCTGTCAAACATTATGTGTTGAAGTGGAAAAAGTCATTTATTTTTATATAAAAAAAAAAAGTGTTAGTATTCTGTAAAGAAACAAAATGTGCAGGAATGAGAGGCTGAGATGAGTCATCTTAACCAAGTATTGAGCTGGATATCAGATGATGTGACTTTTAATACCAATTACACCATTGAATCTTGGATAAAGGATTTAATCTTTGAGTCTGTGTCTTTATCTATGAAAGAAGTATGTTAAACTAAGTGATATTAAAGTTATCACAGTTATGACATCATCACTTCCTTTGGAGAGGTATATGTGGAAACTAGACCCTTGTATTCTGTAAAGAACAATTGTCTCACATAGTATAACCTAACACCTCTGACCCTTCCCAATAGTTTTACCTGCATTAACTCACTGCATCAATATCACTGTGCTATAGTAAGATAGGGGGGTATTATTATCCATAGAAAAATATGCAGAATCTGAGATTCAGATCCGTAGTAACCAATCCAGGTCCACACAGTGAATTCCAACCAGAGCTGTATGCCCTGGGTTTACTAAGGTTTGATAAGTAATAATATATTGCTGTATTAGAATACTTACTGGCTTCCCACTGAACTTGCTTCTACTTGAGGCAAAAAAAAAAAGAAAAAAAAGTTCTCAATCTGGTTTGCATCCAGAATTCACTAATTAGCACTTACTAACTCCATATAGTTTGTGGGTTGCCCATCTGGCAGGTATGAAGGCAAAAAGATATGACGCTGAAAGTTGAGGCCCTCCAGATCAGTAGGTGTCCAATATGCTACTGGGGAAGAGTGGAGAAATAGCTCGAGAAAGAATGTAGAGGCTGGGCCAAAGCAGTAACGACATCCTGTTGTGGATGTGCCTAGTGGTGAAAGTGAAGTCTGATGCTGTAAAGAACAATATTGCATAGGAATCTGGGATGTTAGGTCTATGAATCAAGGTAAATCCAATGTGGTCAAGCAGGATATGGCAATTATAGGAATCAGTGAAATAAAATGGATAGGAATGGGTATATTTAATTCAGATGACCATTATATCTACTACTGGGGCCGAAGATGGAGACGTTCTATACAGTGAGCGAAAAAAAAAAAAAAGACCCGAAGCTGACTATGGCTCAAATCATCAGTTTCTTATTGCAAAATTCAGACTTAAATTGAAGAAAGTAAGGAAAATCACTAGGCCATTCAGGATGACTTAAAACAAATCCCGTATGATTATACAGTGGAGGGGGATGAACAGATTGAAAGGATTAGATCTGGTAGACAGTGTGCCTGAAGAACTATGGTTGGAGGTTCACAAGATTGTACAAGAGGTGGTGACCAAAACTATCCCCAAGAAAAAGAAATGCAAAAAGGCAAAATGGTTGTCTGAGGAGGCCTTATAAATAGCTGAGAAAAGAAGAGAAGTGAAAAGCAAGAGAGAAGGGGAAAGATATACCTAACTGAATGCAGAGTTCCAAAGAATAGCAAGGAGAGATAAGAAAGCCTTTCTCAGTGATCAGTGCAAAGACATAGAGGAAAACAATAGAATGGGAAAGACTAGAGATATCTTCAAAAAAAATTAGAGATACCAAGGGAATATTTCATGCAAAGATGGGCACAATAAAGGACAGAATTGGTAAAAACCTAACAGAAACAGAAGAGATTAAGAAGAGGTAGCAAGAATACACAGAAGAACTGTACAAAAAAGGTTTTAATGACTCAGGTAACCATGATAGTGTGGTCAGTCAACTAGAGTAGACATTCTGGAGTGTGAAGTCAAGTGGAACTTAGGAAACATTACTATGAACAAAGCTAGTGGAGGTGATGGAATTCCAGCGGAGCTATTTGAAATCTTGAGTACTCTTAAAGTGCTGCACTGAACATGCTAACAAATTTGGAAGATTCAGCAGTGGCTGAAAAGGTTAATTTTCATTACAATCCCAAAGAAATGCAATGCCAAAGAATGTTCAAACAAGTGCACGATTGTGCTCATTTCACATGCTAGCAAGAT
>NW_011495058.1:1551868-1553964 GCF_000754665.1 Bison bison bison | reverse complement strand
CAGTGGCTGAAAATGTTGCTTTTTGACCTGTATACAGATTTCCCAAAGAAATGCAATGCCAAAGAATGTTCAAACAAGTGCACAATTGTGCTCATTTCACATGCTAGCAAGATAATTCTCAAAACCCTTAGTTTAGTATTACATGAAATGAGAACTTCCTGAGATAAAAGCTGGCTTTAGAGAAGGCAGATGAACCAGTGATCTAATTACCAGAATTCATTGGATCATAAAAAAAAAAAAAAGGAAAAAAGAATTCCAGAAAACATCTGCCTCATTGACTACACTAAAACCTTTGACTGTGTGGATCACAACAAACTGTGGAAAATTCTTAAGAGGTGGGAATACCAGACCACCTTTTCTGCCTCCTGAGAAATCTGTATACAGGTCAAAAAGCAACAATTAGAACTGGATTTGGAAGAACATACTAGTTCAAAATTGGGAAAGGAGTGCATCAAGGCTGTACAATGTCACCCTGCTTATTTAACTTATATCCAGAGTACATCACGAGAAATGCTGGGGTGGATAAATGACAAGCTGGATTCAAAATTTCCGGGAGAAATACTGACAACCTCAGACATGCAGATGATACTACTCTAATGGCAGAAAGTGAAGAGGAACTAAAGAGCATGTTGATGAGGGTGAAAAAGGGTAATGAAAAGGCTGGCTTAAAACAACATTTAAAAAACCTAAGATCATGGCATCTGGTCCCATCACTTCATGGCAAATATATGGAGAAAAAGTGGAAGCAGTAATAGATTTTATTTTCTTGGGATCCAAAATCACTGTGAACAGTAACTATAGCCAAGAAATTAAAAGATGCTTGCTCCTCAGCATATTAAAAAGCAGGGACATCACTTTGCTGACAAATGTCTGTATAGTGAAAGCTGTGGTTTTTCCAGTATTCATGTAAGGATGTGAGAACTGGACCATAGATAAGTCTGAGTGCCAAATAATTGATGCTTTTGAATTGCGGGGTGGGAGAAGACTCTTGAGAGTCCCTCAAGAAGGGAGATTGTGCCAGGAGATAAAACCAGTCAATCATAAAGGAAATCAATGCTGTATATTCATTGGAAGGATGTATGTTGAAGCTGAAGCTCTAATACTTTGTCCACCTGATTAGATGAGCCAACTCACTGGAAAAGATCCTGATGCTGGGAAAGATTGAGTGCTGGAGGAGAAGCGGGTGACAGAGAATAAAATTGTTAGATGGCATCACCAAATCAATGGACATGAGTTTGAGCAAACTCTGGGAGATAGTAAAGGACAGGGAAGCCTGGCATGCTGCAGTCCATGGGGTTGGAAAGAGTGGGATATTACTTAGCGACTGAACAATGAGAAGCACAACTAAATATAGAGGGGATAGAAAACAGTTAGTGCCTAGAAAGCAGTAAGAATCAGTGTCTCTGTAAATTGGATCTGCCTATATTCAGGTGATAAAGGACAGAAATGGTATGGACCTAACAGAAGCACAAGATATTAAGAGGTGGCAAGAATACACAGAACTGTACAAAAAAGAGCTTCATGACCCAGATAATCACGATGGTATGATCACTGACCTAGAGCCAGACATCCTGGAATGTGAAGTCAAGTGGGCATTAGAAAGCATCACTACGAACAAAGCTAGTGGAGGTGATGGAATTCCAGTTGAGCTATTTCAAATCCTGAAAGATGATGCTGTGAAAGTGCTGCACTCTATATGCCAGCAAACTTGGAAAACTCAGCAGTGGCCACAGGACTGGAAAAGGTCAGTTTTCATTCCAATCCCAAAGAAAGGCAATGCCAAAGAATGCTCAAACTACCACACAATTGCACTCATCTCACATGCTAGTAAAGTAATGCTCAAAATTCTCCAAGCCAGGCTTCAGCAATACGTGAACCGTGAACTTCCTGATGTTCAAGCTGGTTTTAGAAAAGGCAGAGGAACCAGAGATCAAATTGCCAACATCTGTTGGATCATGGAAAAAGCAAGAGAGTTCCAGAAAAACATCTATTTCTGCTTTATTGACTATGCCAAAGCCTTTGACTGTGTGGATCACAATAAACTGTGGAAAATTCTGAAAGAGATGGGAATACTGGACCACCTGACCTGCCTCTTG
>NW_011495058.1:1507862-1551768 GCF_000754665.1 Bison bison bison | reverse complement strand
ACCTCAGATATGCAGATGACACCACCCTTATGGTAGAAAGTGAAGAGGAACTCAAAAGCCTCTTGATGAAGGTGAAAGAGGAGAGTGAAAAAGTTGGCTCAAAGCTCAACAACTAGAAAACTAAGATGATGGCATCTGGTCCTATCACTTCATGGGAAATAGATGGGGAAACAGTGGAAACTGTGGCTGACATTAATTTTTTGGGCTCCAAAATCACTGCAGATGGTGATTGCAGCCATGAAATTAAAAGATGCTTGCTCCTTTGAAGGAAAGTTATGACCAACCTAGATAGCATATTCAAAAGCAGAGACATTACTTTGCCAACAAAGGTCCATCTAGTCAAGGCTATGGTTTTTCCAGTGATCATGTTTGGATGTGAGAGTTAGATTGTGAAGAAAGCTGAGTGCTGAAGAATTGACGCTTTTGAACTGTGGTGTTGGAGAAGACTCTTGAGAGTCCCTTGGACTGCAAGGAGATCCAACCAGTCCATTCTAAAGGAGATAAGTCCTGGGTGTTCATTTGATGGACTGATGCTGAAGCTGAAACTCCAAAACTTTGGCCACCTCATGTGAAGAGTTAACTTATTGGAAAAGACTCTGATGCTGGGAGGGATTGGGGGCAGGAGGAGAAGGGAACGACAGAGGATGAGACGGCTGGATGGCATCACCGACTCGATGGACATGCGTTTGAGTGAACTCCGGGAACTGATGATGGACAGGGAAGCCTGGCGTGCTGCAATTCATGGGGTCGCAAAGAGTTGGACACGACTGAACAACTGAACTGAACTGATATTCAGGTGATTGGTTCATGGTTGGGCTCCAGTGTTTCAGGGCATCAGCTTCTGAGGTCATTAGTGCTTGGTAGCCCATATTTATAAATTATGAATATTAATGAGTTTGAAATGCATATTTATGGTTAGAATTCCTTTAGAATCTTTAACTGAAAAGAAAGATAAAGTAAGGGAGAATACGAAGAGGTTATCTCCAAGTCTGCATAGCAGAAACAGAATATATTCCTAGAAATAGGTATATTGCAAGTAGTAAGCTACTGGGTGAGGGTTAACAGACCCCCATAATGTTTGTAAACTGTCTTTTGGTGAATAGAGCATTTATAAGACAATGAACTGTTAATGCATAAATTGCATTTTTAGTATGCAGTTTCTGAAAACATGTTAATATACCATTTTTAACATGTCATTTTGCTTTCCTAAAACAAGAGTAAGTAAGTTCTGTGAATAAACTTGGGTATTTGTCAAATCTGGATTATGTCAGAAAAAGACATGGCCCAAGATAGTGTTTTGGTTTATCTCCTTTGTCACGTGTGTTCTGCTGACAGGAATTTAATTATACGTGCGTAATTCTCTTTGCCATGGTGACTATAACCTTACATTTAGTAATTTTATTTATAAAAATTAAAGCTCTATGAAGAATTAAAATATTAGTATTAGTTAACTGTTAGGAGTTTTTTATTTTTTTTTCCCTAGGCAGGGTCATATAACCTTTTGATTAAAAGAGAGAATCTTCTTACTGTAGATAATAGTTGGTGTAAATTGAATGTTATACCCTGTGATTTTTACATATCAAAAACAAAAGGAGAATAATCTCAATTTTTAAAATATTGAGATACCTAAATTAATTTTACGAGTTGAAAGACTCCATGTGTAACAGTTTCCCAGTTTGTATAAATGCAATTGCACAAAAACAACTTTTATCCTGGACATTTCTGGTTCTAGAAAAATCAGAAAAAAAGACTTCTCCGATTGTTTTTTAAAAGTAGGTAGATGCAGTGAACTAAAAGTCAGGGAACTCCAGGTCTCATGCCATCTGTTTGTCCTTGGGCAAATTTCATTCCATCCTATGATACAGAGCATTTTGTTCTGTAGCAGGGAAACCCAAAACCAATAAAGTAAAGCCTACGGTATATTTGAGGAACTTGGAAGAAAAATGAAATAGAAATTAGATATTCTTTTACAGGCATGAAAATAAGCACCTTTATTATGCCTGTAAGACATTTTAATGATCTAATTTTTTTAATATTCTCTTTATTAACTTTGTAAGGATGCTAAGGACTATGAATTTAAGGGAGACAGACACAAGTGTTGGGCAGGATCTAGATAGGCAGGAAACTAACTGGAATGTCATGAATCTTTATCTGAACATGCACACCAGATCTAAACAGTCTGTCTGGCTTGATTAGCGAAAAAATCAATCAGGTCAGTTATGCAGTTCAGTCAAGTCATGAATTAGTTAACTAGTTCTTATTTGTCTGAATAGATTAGCTGATATGTTTATTTATTCAGCCAGCAAGTATTTTTGGAACATCAATTATATGTCAGGAAATGTGCTATGAACACACAGATGAAAGAGACATTCTTACCTTTAAGGCTTTCAGTGATTCAACTGTAGTCCAAGGCATTGAGTTAAATGCCATCTTAACGGAACCTGCTGTAGGCAGATGCTTGGTTAATTCAACGGGGTGAGTTGAGGAGCAGTGGAGAAGTGTCTATAGGATGAGACACTTCTGGTGAAAATAATGTTAATTCAGGAAAAAAGGGGAAAAAAAACTTGGCAGAGGGCTTTGGGATTAGGAAAGTTTCTTGGCTCAGTTATTGCTTCCATTCTTTGATCTCAACTAGATGGCATTTAGTAAGGACTGAGATTAACAGGCTTTGTTTCTAATCTTTTTTTACATTTACCACTAGCCCAAATTGACCAGCTTCTTTGTTGCCTAGTATCATCTAGAGACTTTTCCTTTCTTTCATCTTTGATAGACAGAAGGACCGAAAAGCATGTGAATAGGCAAAATATTTCACAGATAAGTAACGTGGCCAGGGAGAGGGAATAAAGAGCCACTGCTCCATATGCTAAGATGGGACGCATAATGGAGAAATCACATACTACCTTAGAATGTCAGTGATAACTCTAAAAGTCCATCACTCTTGTTAATGAATATATGAATATAAGTAAATGAAACCCCAACATGAGAAGGAACAGTGATTTGAATTTAGGCCTTATGTGTGCAGCTCACTGATAGTTAGACCACAGCATGAAAAACTATGGGAAAATGTTTAAATGTCTTTTTTTTCAGTGCTCTTCTTGGTAGTCTTCAATTCCTATTGGATAGAAATGTGAAGAAGACGGCACTTGGTTATCTATGATCATTCTGCACTGAGGCTTTAGTATTCAGTATGATAACCATTTAAAAACCATGCAATTAAAGCTGTGTCTAATGAGAAAGGAAGAGGCCATGCTAAATATTCAGTGCTAACAAAATCCAGCTACTCCGAAGGTGTAAAATCATCTTGGCTTCTGGTGTTAGGATGGTGGCACTGGGGATTTGAAGGGATGGTGCAGTAATTAAAAGACTTAAGTCATGGATTGTAATGGCCCTGGTGAACAGCACAGCTCCCAAGAAGGCAAGGGATTCTTTCAGATCATTCATGGGAGAGTGAAGATTTTGTCTTTGTTCTAAAATAATATGAAATGCTGAGATTCAGTTTAAAAATTCTGTCTAGTTCAGAAGTTTATTTTTTATATGGGTGTCATATCTGATGTAAGATTTTGCTGCCGTGTTTTTTCTGCCACAATATTAATATTAATAACCTACATTCAACATATTAACTTAGTTACTTCAATATTATAACTATCAACATATTTGTTTAAATAGATTAAAAATAGCTGAATGCTGCTCTAGAAACCATCTGTCCAGTTAATGTTTTATTGCTCTTTCCAGATTTCAGTGTGGATCATATAGTAGAATTGAATTCATTTGTCAAATTTTTATTCAGTTATACTTGTGTGACCACTAAGGATTGCCAGCAGATTCTGCTTAGAATTTAATGAAAGGAGCTCTGAAAGGTGTGAGCCAATTGTATAATCAATAAGCCTGAATTCAAGCATATCTGAAGTTTGAGTGGGCTATGCAGATTTAGTCTCTAAAGCATTTTTTTAAAGTGACTTTTTGATTTAATTGAAGGGGAGAGCTAAATAAGGAAGAGGAAATGAATGACAAGGTGACGTAGCTATTATGATACACAGTAATTTCAACTTTGGATCTGGGTTTTAGTGTAGCAGGGAAAGAATCTGGAGGTGGGAAGAGAATAGGATGAATTTGAGAAGAGGGGATTAACAAATTAAAGGTTCAGATAGAATAAGTGGCTTCAAAGGATACAAAACCAAGGAGTGATAAGGGATTCCCATTTTACTTAATTTCTTCTTAAATAAGCATTAAGATATTGAAGCAAAAACCTTAGAAATTATGTTGCATTAACCGATTAAATACTTACTAAGTAGCTTTTGCACTCAAAGTTCAGTTAGACAGCTGTAGTGTATCTAAAGCTTTGACAGGTGATGGCTACAGGCAGCAGTCCACAAACTAGAGTCCCCCAGCCAAATTAGGCCACTACCTGTTTTTGTGCTACCTGGGGGCTAAGAAAGGCTTTTGCATTTTTTAATGGTTAAAATAAAGTCAGGAGTATTTAATGACATATGAAAATTATATGAAATTCAAATATGAAGTTTTATTGAAATGCATCTACACTTTTTTTTAAAAAAAACATTTGGTTAATGGCTGCATTCCTACTATAAGAGCAGAATTGAGTAATTGAAGCAGACCATGTAATCTGTAAGCTCTTACATATTTACTCTCTGACCCTCTGTAGAAAAATATTTCTGAGTTCTGGTCTAAAATGCAGGCTTCCGTGACTTCACAGTCAAGATTTATTGAGGACTTTTGTGTGCTGGGCATTTTTCTCTGAGCTCTATTCATCTCATTTAATCCTCACAGCACTTCCATAAGATAGCTGCTGTCTGCCTACAATGTGAGAGACCCAGGTTCGATCCTCTGGAGAAGGAAATGGCAACCCACTCCAGTACTCTTGCTTGGAAAATCCCATGGATGGAGGAGCATGGTAGGCTACAGTCCATGGGGTTGCAAAGAGTCGGACATGACTGAGTGACTTGACTCACTTTAAAATAAGAAATTGACACAGAAATGTTAAAACCTTGCCCTTAAATCACATAGGTATTAAGTGATGGAATTGAGATTTGAACCCTGGTGATATGACTCCAAAGAGTATACTATACACTTTCTAGATCTCAATTTCCCATATTTAAAATATGGATTGTATACTTTTTAAGATACTTATTATTAGATAGAGTTTGTTAAACATGTATAAAGCCCTTGGTATAAACAATTGATTTATAATATAGTCTTCATTTCTTTTTATCTTGTATGCCAATTTTTTGTAAGACTCTCCTAGTTTACTTGTTAACATAAACATTTGAGATCCTGGACCTAGAGATTGTGGAATGAAGACTAAATTTATACTTTGTGAAGACTACCCCTGAGTTAGTTCAGTGCACATGGTTAGGGTGGCACTTGGAGAAATCTTGGGTCATTGTGGGTATGAAGAGGAAAGGAAGAGTAGCTTTTGCCCTCCAAAAACATCAAAATTGTGTATGTAAATGTGTAACTATCATACTGAATATCAAATCCAAAGTTACGAACAGGTGCTATAGAAATTCAGATGAAGGAGAGCTTATTGTAGGAATCAGAATTAAAATTATGGAATAAGAGATAAGAAAGGTCACAAAAACACATTGAGATAGAGAGTACTGGCCAACTAGATAAGCTATCCTAAACGAATGAATAAATTAATGTGGAAACTAACTTGAGAGGGCATTCATGAGACTTTTCTGAAAACTCAGGCTGTCCAGGTGTCTGTCAGAAGTAGACTCAGGGGCCCTGCACAAGAATGAATCTTGGTGTGCACTCTCAGGGAATTTACAGATAAATCTGGGAAGCAGTGATGGAAACAATGGTTATGCTACAGTGTTGAATGTTCAGTAACAAATATGTTACCAACCTTGAATATCACAAAGGAAGAGGTACCCATCCCACCTTGGGGAAGCAGGTAGTTTACATTGATGAGTCAACGGTACTGGTAAGAAGGTAGATGAAACATGAGAACTATTATGTGCAAAAGAACAAGAATAACCAAAGGATATCAATGGAGCAATTCAGTTCAGTTCAGTTGCTCAGTCATGTCTGATGCTTTGTGACCCCATGGACTACAGCATGCCAGGCCTCCCTGTCCGTCACCAACTCCCGGAGTCTACTCAAACTTATGTCCATGAATCGGTGATGCCATCCAACCATCTCATCCTCTGTCATCCCCTTCTTCTCCTGCCTTCAATCTTTCCCAGCATCAGGGTCTTTTCCAATGAGTCAGTTCTTCGCATCAGGTGGCCAAAGTATTGGAGCTTCAGCATCAGTCCTTTCAATGAATATTCAGGACTGATTTCCTTTAGGATGGACTGGTTGGATCTCCTTGCAGTTCAAGGAGCAATTCATGATGATGCCAAAGAATAATACACAGTTTTTCTACCAAAATGTGACCTAAATGCAGAAGGCTTAGGTCAAAATTGTTGTTTAGTGGCCAAGTCATGTCTGGCTATTTTGCGACCCCATGGACTGTAGCTTACCAGGCTCCTCTGTCCATGGAATTTCCCAGGCAAGAATACTGGAGTGGGTTGCCATTTCTTTCTCCAGGGGGTCTTCCTGACCCAGGGATCGAACTGGTGACTCCTGAATTGACAGGCAGATTCTTTACTACTGAAAGAATGAAAGAGAAGTTGTTTAGTCATGTCTGACTCTTTGTGACCCCATGGACTGTAGCCTACCAGGCTCCTCTGTCCACGGGATTTTCCAGGCAAGAGTCCTGGAGTGGGTTGCCATTCTTTACCACTGAACCACCAGGGAAACCCTAGGTCAAAATACCTATGAGCAAACAATTTTAATGTTAATAGATATGTTAATTGTAGAAGGCACACACACACACACACACACACTCACACACACACTCACTCACTCACTCACTCACTCTCCCCTTCACCCTCCTTCTCCTTTTCTCTGAATTTAACACGCATAAATAGTTCATAGTTACTATAGTCACTGGTTTTAGAGAACTTGGTGATATGGGATATGAAGATCTACAAAAGATCAGCTCTCAGGATTTTTGGTTCAAAGCCTTACTATGTTTCTCAGGATAAGCTCAAAATCAAATGTGAACTTTTAAAAGAATACAGATAAATAAAGTTAAACTGACTTTATGTCTAAATTTTCTGATATAAATACCCTTTATCTTTGGTTTAACTTCCTAAGATTAGCTTCCTTCATTGTCTCCCTCTATCTTCCCTCCCTTCCCCTTTCTTTCTGTCTTTGGAAATGTTTCAGATATGAAATAAAACATGACTACCCAATTTCACCAACTCTCAATATTTTGCCACATTTTCATTCTATTGTTTTTTAAGTGAAAATAATATGTTAAAGATACAGTAGACCGAAAAACCTCTCTTCATGCCTCTCTAGTCTTCTCCCCTTGACTTTCATTAGGATGAATCACTCTTTTACTATATGACCTTGGCATTGATCATTCCCAAAAAGTATTTGAAAATTTGCTGTGTTAGATAGTGATAAAAATATAAAATACTGACATCACATTTAAAATTTTTCTAGCATTATTACAGATACAATTCTGAAGAATGCATTTTAATTTAAAACTGTGTTTGGGGATTTAATCATATTGAACTTTGCAACTCCAGCTTATTTATTTTAACTGTTAACATTCCATTGTGTGACTGTGCCACAAGTTATTAATGCATTTTCTTGGTGAAGAATATTTGGCTTGTTTACAGCTTTTAGCTATGACAGGTGATACTGCAATGAATATTCTTATAGATATCTTCTTGTATGCATGCTCAGTCTTTTAGTCATGTCCCACTCTTTGCAACCCCATGGACTTCAGCCAGCCAGGCTCCTCTGTCCATGGAATTTTCCAGGCAAGAATACTGGAATGGGATGCCATGCCCTCCTTCAGATCTTCTTGACCCAGAGATTGAACCTGTGTCTCTTTTGTCTCCTGCTTTGGCAGGTGAGTTCTTTACCACCAGTGCCACCTGGAAGATCATCTTCTTGTATAATGAAATGAAAGTGAAAGTCTCTCAGTCGTGTCCAACTCTTTGTGACCCCATTGACTGTAGCCCATGAAGCTCTTCTGTTCATAGGATTCTCCAGGCAAGAATACTGGAGTGGGTAGTCATTCCCTCCCCCAGGGGATTTTCCCAACACAGATAACAAAATCAGTTCTCGTATATTGCAATTATGAGCTCTTCTTTTAGCTTAGTTAATTCTTTTCTCATTTCATCTAAAATGTCCTAAAATATTAGAGAAATACAGCAAAGAAATACTGTTAAAGATTCTTGCTCATATAAAATTTTACAAATGTATGAAATATTAGCTATTTTTCCCCCAGAGTCATATCTGTGTGAAATTTCACCTGGGGCAGTGGCCTCAACAATGTATGGAGATTGCAGCGTCTCTATTCTTGAGCCTATAGCAGTAATTGAGAATCTGTCTCCAAACCAAGAGTGTAGTTGCTGTTTCACAGGATATGCATATTTTCAAATTTGTTAAATTTATTGACAACTTGTTTTCTCTTTAACAGTGTATGTGTGTCTCACTTAAATCTTCATCAATATTTGAATATGTCTCTTTATTTTTGTTTTTTAAACTATGAATCAAATTAATTGAAATGATATACCATGTGGTCTGGGCTTCCCCTGTAGCTCAGGACTAAAGAAGCTTCCTGCAGTGCAGGAGATGCAGGTTTGATCCCTGGGTCAGGAAGATCCTCTGGAGGAGGACATGGCAACTCACTCCAGTATTCTTGCCAGGAGAATCCCACAGAGAGTGGAGAATAGCAGGCTGCAGTCCATAGGGTCACCAAGAGTCGGACATGACTGAAATGACTTAGCATGAACCATGTGGGTCTACATTTTTTATTTCCTAGATTACTTGTGAGATGAGTTTTGTTTTTGTTTTATTTTATTATATACTTAAATTGCCATTACTGTGGACTTTCCTATTTATTTGTTTTTCTCATTTTTTGGTTGGATTTTAAATTTTATTACTTATTTTTATGAGTTTTTAATATTATCCAGGACTTCCCTCTTAGCTCAGTCGGTAAAGAATCTGCCTGCAGTTCAGAAGACATGGGTTCGATTCCTGAATTGGGAAGATCCCCTGGAGAAGGAAATGGCAAACCACTCCAGTATTCTTGCCTGGAGAATTCCATGGACAGAGGAACCTTGCCGGCTGCAGTCCCTGGTGTTGCGAGAGTCGGACACGACCGAGTGACTTTCAAGTATTGTTCATGTATCAGTTATATGTACTACTGATACTTTTCCCCTTTGTTTATGGTAAGATTTTTCTTACTGAAATATTTTATTCTGGTGTAGTCAATTTTATTCATGATTTTCATTATGATTTCTGTGATTTTAAAAATTCTTCCCTATATTGAAATGGTAAAACATGTCTCCTGTATTTCTTTTAAATGCCTAAAATTCTAGTGTTTCCATTTGGATTGTTAATCTGTCTGGAATTTTATTTGTGTATGGTATAAGTGCATTACAGTGGCTAGAGTTTAAGTGGAGAATGGATAGTGGTTAAGGGGGCAGGTGTCCTGTGTGCCAGGAGTGTACAGTATTGGAGGAGAAGGAGATTGCAAATAAGTTGTGCTGTTTAGGACTGGTTGGCAAGGTTTGGGATATATTAGTTCAAGGGCTGCTGTGACCAGAGCAGACTGGGTGCCTTAAGTCACAGAATTGTATTTCTCACAGTACTGCATCCTGGAAGCCCAAGATCAGGTGTCAGCAGGCTTGGACTGTTTTGAGGCCTCTCTTGGCTTGAAACTATCTTTTCCCTGTGTCCTCACGCGGTCCTTTCTCTATCTGTACACATCCTTTGTGTCTCTGTGTGTGTCCAAACGTCCTCCTCTTAAAAGAACAGTATATTTTCCAAGTCTCTTGTAAATGTGTTATCATACTTTCATAATTAAAATGTATATATATATAAGAGGAAAAAAATAGGAGTCAGGATCTGCTTCATAAGGTGGAAGTTCCCCAAACACATATAGGTGTTCAATAAACATAATGTGTGTGTGTGTTAGTCACTTAGTCCTGTCTGACTCTTTGTGACCCCATGGACTAAAACCCACCAGAAAATAGTAGATGTCTATTATAAGTGCTTCAAATAAAGAAAACATATCTAAATATATCTATGGAGATGTTCTTGGTTACTAGAAGCATAATTTACAATTTTCCTTCTATTTTTTTGGTGTTAACCATATTTTCCTTAATAAGCATGTGAAGTGAAGTGAAATCGCTCAGTCGTGTCTGACTCTTTGTGACCCCATGGACTGTAGCCTACCAGGATCCTCTGTCCATTGGATTTTCCAGGCAAGAACACTGGAGTGGGTTGCCATTTCCTTCTCCAGGAGCTCTTCCTGACCCAGGAATTGAACCTAGGTCTCTCGCATTGTAGGTAGATGCCTTACCATCTGAGCCACCAGGGAAGTTAATAAGCATGTACTGCACAAGTAATAAAATTTTTAAGAGTATTATTATGAGAAAAAATAAATAAAAGGATGCTAGTCGTACTGGACAGAGTCTACCCCAACAGCCTCACTTAACCTAATCACCCATTTAAAGTCCTATTTTCAAATATAATTACACTCTGAAGTACTGGGCCTCAACATAGGAATTTGGTGAGACAGAGGGACACATTTTATCCCATAACAGGATATATTGGTTTGTTAAATTTTAAGGACAACTTAACATGTAAATATCTCCTGGAAAGCAGTCATGGTAGCTCTAGGCTTTCAGAGATGAAAGTGGAAACTGCCAGGCCTCTGAAAGTCTAGGCCTGGCGCTGGCACGGTGCCTTTTCTGCTTTGTTCCATTGGTCAGCACAAATTCTCAGGAAGGGGAAATAGATTCTACACATAAGAACAGAGAGAATTATTGGTGGCCATGATTGCAGACTAAGAATGTGGTCACTGAGGTGAGAAGAGAAAGTGAGAGTTCACTTTCAGATTCCAAGGAAGGAGAGTAATTTGAGAAGCATTTATTTCAGAGTTTTAAACTTGGCAGAGTAATCAAATAGGATACGAAACAGAGGAAGTCCCTGGTTTTGGCAGTCAGTAAGGACTTGGTGAACAACGAGATTTGGGGGATACAAATAGAACAGTCTTATGGACTCTGTGGGAGAGGGTGGGAAGATTTGGGAGAATGGCATTGAAACATGTGAAATGTCATGTATGAAACGAGATGCCAGTCCAGGTTCAGTGCACGATGCTGGATGCTTGGGGCTGGTGCGCTGGGAAGGCCCAGGGGGATGGTATGGGGAGGGGGGAGGAAGGAGGGTTCAGGATGGGGAGCATGTGTATATCTGAAATTAAAAAAAAGAAAAAAAAAATCATGGATTTGAATTTTATTTAAATTCAATGTATGGGGGCAGGGACAGTGAGAAAAAAGCTACAACTGTACACACACAAGTATGTGGATCAAAGAGACGAAATGGGAGATACAAAGACACTGGCTTCCTTGAGTCATGTGGAGGAAGTGGAAACCAGAAAGGAGGTAATTATAGATGGTATCTTCATCTCAGAGGCAAGACCTGCAATTTCTGCTGCAAGACCCAGGTCCTACCTTTCATTTAGATTGTCATCTATCAGACCCCTCTCCTCTGATGACATGATCAGAAGTGAGATAAAATCTAGCTTTATTTTGGGAGATAGAGATTTCTCACTGAAAAAAAAAAATATATATATATATATATTGCTGAACAGCAGATAACTTGCAGAGAGCTTATGTTCTTGTGGTACCTTTGGTTGGGTTGATTGTTTTCAGATGGCGCATGAGTCAGTCAGTCCAGTCGCTCAGTCATGTCCGACTCTTTGTGACCCCTTAAATCTCAGCATGCCAGGCCTCCCTGTCCATCACCAACTCCTGGAGTCTACTCAAACTCATATCCAATGAGTCTGTGATGCCATCCAGCCATCTCATCCTCTGTTGTCCCCTTCTCCTCCTGCCCCCAATCCCTCCCAGCATCAGAGTTTTTACAATGAGTCAACTCTTCGCATGAGGTGGCCAAAGTATGGGAGTTTCAGCCTCAGCATCAGTCCTTCCAATGAACACCTAGGACCGATATCTTTTAGAATGGACTGGTTGGATCTCCTTGCAGTCCAAGGGACTATGGCGCATACACCTCACCAAGTCTGCCAGAAGAGCCTGTGGCAGGGATCAGTAAATGAGTGTTCCTGGCCTGCTGCCTGTTTTTGTAAATAAAGTTTTATTGGAACATAGCTACACTCATCTGTTTTTTGTATTATCTGTGGTTTTCCTGCCACCGTGGCAGAGTTGAAATGTTGAGAAAGAGACTATATGACCCACAATAAAACATTTATTTTCTAGCCCTTTTCAGGAAGAGTTTCCCAACTCCTCAAGTATAATATTGAATTATATAATATATATATTATATAATTTATATATATTACAGAAAGTATAATAACTTTTTGAAAACCATTGGCATTTAGCAGGCAGGTAAATGGTAACCTAGGGTGATGGAGAAAGTCTTGGTTATTGACAAGCCACTGCTGAGGGTCACAGAGACCATGCTTGAGAAGGATTATTCAGAAAAGTCAGACAGTGACAGTCCCCAAGACAGTTGCTGGATTCAGCAAATGAAAATAACAGAATATTCAGTTACATTTGAATATGAGATTAAAACACAGGTCTTTTTAAAAAGTATATGTATATGATTTTAAGGACATACTTATACTAAAAGAGCCTTGTTGTTTGTCTGATATTCAGTGTTAACTGTGGGGGTCCTGGATTTTCTCTGTCTATGCTAGTCTCCAAGCATCAGAGTGTTGTGAAGGAGTCTGAACACAGACTGCCTAAATTCAAATATTGCCTTCATCTCTCCCTGACTGAGTGACTTTTGGTATCATATTTAGTCCACAGTGGCCCAGTTTCCTCATCTGAACAATGAGAATAATAACAGTTTAAGAATTAAGTGGGGGAGAATATGAGAATAGTATAGGATTAAGTGAATTCATGTATACATCCATCACAACTCTTGATTATGTGTTTACTTTTATTAATCACACAAAATAAATCAGGATGAGGGAAACTTTGAATCCTCCTAAATACAAATCATCCAGGGGAAGATCCCCTGGAAAAGAAAATGGCAACCCACTCCAGTATTCTTGCCTGGAAAATTCCATGGACAGAGGATTCTGGTGGGTTGTAACCCATGGGGTTGCAAAGAGTCAAACATGACTGAGCAACTAAAGCTTACTTCCTTAGTGTATATATGTTAATCCCAACCTCTGCCCACTCCCCATTTCCCCTTTTGTAAGGATAAATTTGTTTTCTATGTCTTTGAGTCTATTTCTGGAAATGTTTATCTGTATTTTTTTTAAGGTTCCATAATAAGTGATATCATATGATATTTGTCTTTCTCTGACTGGCTTACTCCATTTAGTCTGATAATCTCTAGGTCTACCCATGTTGCTACAAATGGCATTATTTCAACAGTTTATTTAAATTCATTTCAAAAATTACTGTTTCCTTATTTGCAAGTTCTCTACCTTTAACCCCTGTTCATCTTTCTAACAATGTTATTCATATAAGCAGAGCTCCTTGTGTAATGTTATTTGTATCCAAGCCTTTTCAGTGTTTAGTCTTAAAAGTTCTGTCTAGTGGCTGTGTGCTGGAAATAGCGGCACCAGCTTTCTCTTGGCATGGATTCCCCGTATATCTGCAGTATAAGGCTTTTGTTTGTGTCCTGACAATAACAAATGACTTATGGAAATTCTGGGTGGTTGAGTAATAGATGTCCTGAATGAATTGTCCAAGAATAATGCAGCACACAATGAATTACAAAATATTTCAGTAATTATGATGATGTCGGGAAATAATTTACAGTTATTTTTCAGAATTCATTAAGAATTTTAAGTGATTAGGAGTTTAGATATATGTGTTACTGAGTCAGTACCAACAAATTATCTATCTTATCTGTCTGAGGAGGAGAAATGTTATGGGAGGAGAAGTTAAAGTAAATGAATAAGTATGAAAAATATTCTAAGGAATGCAAAACTGTGCAAAGATGTAATATGTCTCTAAGCCAACACAATTTGGTTTGATACATGATCCTTTTATTTCACAGTTTTAAAATGCATCCCACAGCCCAAACCATTCTTCACTCTTCTCCGTGGGGAAATATGTGAAGACAGGCAGTTCCACACAGGTCTGCCCCACTGGAAGGTTTTTATTTCAATACTATCAACTTCTATTCTCTGCAATCATTTTTCTTTTATTCTCGGTATCCATTGTTTTCAGTAATTCACTTGAGTGATCTGAAAACCGCTGAGAGCAACTGTGAGAAATCTGCCTGCTGACTTTGTTGAGAGTGAATTTTGAGAAGGAGGTTATTTCTGAGTCTATAGACAATAAATAAATGGACTGAAATTAAATTATCATTATCTCACACAATCACCTTGATAAGAAAATACAATTTTATTTATTTTTTTGCTGTATAGAAATGCCCTTAAGTCATATCTGGTAACCTTGATTCCCTAGTACTATGTATTATAATGTTTACTGTTTTCCTAAAGGGAGGAAGCAGAGGAAGCATCAGGGCTAGCTCTCACCTTCCCTTACTCATGGCCTGCTTTCTCCTTGATCATTTATCCTGTGATTGTGTAGCAGTGGCTATTCTATTGTACAAGGTAATACATTCAATATAACCAGTGAATAAGTTCACAGGAAAAAAAAAAAAGAGTTATGAGGTTAATTTGATTATCTAAGCAGTTATACCTGAAGTGTACTCAGGATATCTCTCTGATTGTTATTGTCATTATTCTGATTGTCAGCATCGAAGTCCTCATCATTTTCACTGATGATCTTTTAGTAGTTTTAAAGCCCTACCTGTATGATATCACAGTAACAGATTTACCTAGTTCAATCACCTTAAATAAGTCAAATCTTTTTTTTTTTTTTTAATTAATAAAGGTTATCAGCTCAGTTTGATGGTTCATAAATAGTGTGACTGATACCTTACCATTCCCATGATGATTGGAATACTGGTCAGCTGCTCTCAGCTGACTAACTTCCAAATAACTGTGGAACCTCATCATCTGCATTTTTTTTTTTTTTGCATCAAATATGTGTGTACAAAGAATGAGTAACAGGTCTATGTACTCTTGAGATTGGAAGGGATTCTCTATGTTATGTAGTCTACTGTTGTAGTGAGGGTGGCTTTGTCTCACGGAAGTCACCAATGTAGCCACTAGTCTAGGATTGTTTTATCTGTTCATCTATTGAAGGGGCAGTTCTTTGGTCATAAATACTTTATTTCACCAAGTTCTTATATTTGGATAAATTAAAAATAAATTCTTGCCATGCAAGTTTTTTGGATACAATTATTGATTTCCAATCTGTTTGATTTCCTTAGTTGGTGCAAATAGAAAAAAAAAAAAAAGTGCCCAATTAGACTAGTGTGATTTAAAGGAATCAAGTATTATAATAGACATGTTTATTAGCACTTCCTCTGTGACAGTAAGTTATTTATAGATACTAACTCATCTAATCTTTTAGAAACTCTATATCACTAGTTTCTCTATTTTTATATAAGATTTTGCTGAGAGAGTCCCAAGGTACCAAGCTAAAAAGTAGTAAAGTCAAAAATTAAATTCGACTTATTCCAAAGTTTAAAACACTCATACACAACAAAACCCTGCTCAAAAGCAATGGAAGTTTTGCCTCATTGTAGGAAGAAATTTTGGAGAAGGCAATGGCACCCCACTCCAGTACTCTTGCCTAGAAAATCCCATGGACAGAGGAGCCTGGTAGGCTATAGTTCATGGGGTTGCTAGGAACTGGACATGACTGAACGACTTCACTTTCAATTTTCACTTTCTTGCATTGGAGAAGGAAATGGCAACCCACTCCAGTGTTCTTGCCTGGAGAATCCCAGGGACGGGGGAGCCTGGTGGGCTGCTGTCTATGGGATCGCACAGAGTCAGACACGACTGAAGTGACTTAGCAGCAGCAGGAAGAAATTTACATTTGTGTCTTGCTTATAACTAAAGCATTAAAAGTCCTGGGATTTGCATGAGGAGGATGATGCAAAGGGAAATCTTGACAGATGAGAATTTACTGCCTCCCCTTTACTTTGTAGAGTCTGTCCTAAAGGAAACTGGAAAAGAAAGTATTTAAGCTAGAGTTTTCCATTTGGAAGAAAATAATGATACATATGTAACAAGCATTGGGGGTGGGGGGTCAGTCAACAGGAGACTCTAGAGGCAGCTGAGGTACCTGAGATAAAGGAAAGGGGAAGGAGGATTTTTTTTTTCCTTTTTTTCCATTGTGAATGTGACCTTATTTTTAGCACTTTCTTGAGAGTAATCTCGAGAAAAGTTTTAAGTGATTTAACTGATTTTTAATTATTTCTAGGGACCAGACTGTTTCTTGGGATGTAATTGACTTTAAAGTTATAAAAGGAAGGCCAAACTAATATAGTTTATAATTTTTTATACTATTACTATAAATGCTAATAATCAATATAATCACTGCAGCTTCCTTTTTTGACTAGAATTTTGTTTAGTTCATATTTTAACATGACTCTATCTAGTCTTCACAGCACCCACGAAAGTATTGTTGTTATTATTCTCTTTCACCAGTTTCTTTTTTCACAGGTACATCCAGTAAGTGCTTTAGTTAGTTGTAACATTATTAATTATTGATGTCAGAACGGAAAACATGGAAACTATCACTGGTGTAATAATAATAATAGTTGTTTTTTCTCTTAAAAATTTTTTTGTACTTAGGTATGCCCAAGGCAAACTTTTTTTGTAATACTATAGTATTTCTGTGTGTAACTAGCAGTCTTAGAAATATTTTCTATGAATATTTCTCTGTAGAGAGTGTATAATGCAGCCCAGAGAGGTGAACATAGTATTTCCCAGAAGTAACACTACTCTGGTTGATTTCTACAACTAGCACTCTTTTTAGATGCGTCTTTTACACAATTGTCCTTGGAGAATATATAACATACCAAGCTAACTTAAAAAAATATATTATCTATAATTTTTCAACTACTCTCTAAGCCCAACATAATTACTATAGTATGTCCATGAAGAAATTGAGACAGAGGAAGGTTAAATGTTTGATGTAAAACAAATGCTTCATCCTGCTAAGAACAACTGAAAAGCCTGGATATTATGCATGAAACATTGTAAGAAGACTGTCAAGTGGAAAGAAGGTAGCAGAGCCAGGAACAACCATGCTGGTTAGGTTCCTGGGTTTCTTGTTGGCTCATACATCTCAGAATTTCAGTGAACACATAGGCAACTGCTAAGTGCCAACAGGCACAGACAAAAATGGTCGAATAAAAGCCTATGCTTTCAAATCTGAGGACCAAGAAAGGGGTAGCCTGCAAGGCAGAAAAATGTTAGCCAATAGCCAAACATCCAAACACCACAGGAAACACACACATACATAGTTGTCCCATCCCCACCCTTGCAAGCAAAGGCCAAGTGAGAAGTCTAGGTGTCAACCCTTGCCCTGCTGTAATGGGGTGTTTCCATCTCCCCATCAGTGTGTTCTTAGAGAATGCTCAGTGAAACAGACTTGCATCCCCATCTGGGAAGAATGAGGCACCTTTCTCTCTCACTACTAGGGTGTTATGAGGGGAGGCCAAGTGAAAAATCAGGACTCTGACCACCACACAGCCATAACAAGGCTGTCGTCTTATCTCTACAGTGTCAAGGAAGGCTATGTGGGGAGCAATACAAGGCACCTCAAACTATCCCTGCCAGGGATGTCGGCGGATACCTTGTGGGGAGTCAGAACAGCCATGCCTGCCCAATAGTAATGAAAAATCCCACCCCCCCCACCACCCTGAATATCAACAGAGGCCAAACAGGGAACCTGGACTTCTCTTCCACTAGGTAGCAATGAAGAGGTGCCCCATTTATCCTAGCATGATTTCTGAGCTGCATCTTCAACTCTTTTTGACTTTTAAATTTAGGAACTGCACTACAGTGCCTGCATGCTCAGTCACTCAGGCGTGTCCAACTCTTTGTGACCCTATGCACTGTACTCCATGAGGCTCCTCTGTCCATGGAATTTTCCAGGCAAGAATACCGGAGTGGGTTGCCATTTCCTATACCAGGGATCTTCCTGACCCAAGGACTAAAACTGGGTTTCCTACATTTCCTGCATTGGCAGGGGGATTCTTTACCACTAAGTCACGTGGGAAGCCCTAGTATGTGCTATAAATCTCCAGCAGTGTTCTTTAAATCAGGGTATATTCTCCCTGAGATATATACAAAATGATTTAGTGGGATGTAGAAGTAAAATGTTATACTTTGTATTAATATTTGGTTATCTCATCCTTTCAAATACCTGTTCATATTTTAATTAAATAACAGTATATGCAATAGTCTGGAAGGCTGTAGTCCATAGAGTCGCAAACATGACTGAGCATTCACACATGCAGATATCCAATAGTACCTGCATAGCATTAATGTATAAAAACACATATATTGGGGAGATATGCTCAGTTTTTTGTTTTTAATGACTGGATGCATCATGCTAATACTTGAAGACAACTGCTTTAAATCATTAATATATAAAACATTTTCTGTCCTAAGGATTAAGCCCTGTAAAATGAGTTGGTCTCTGGGATTAGACCAGATACTTAGAAAAGTGAGAAGGACATGGCCAAAATGATTTGGAAGGTTCAGGAGACAAGTACGTTTTTTACTATGATTAGTTGGATTGGACACAGGGACATACCTAGGCAACCACTTACTCTATTACCTAATAACATAGTTCTGCCAATGACTTTAAAATATAATTATTTAAAGCCTTCAGGTAAAGGAAGAAGAGCAGGGCAGCATGTTAAGTGGCATATGAGAAAAGTGCTGAAATTGCCTATCCCATGTGAAGTCCTCTGGGCTAAGGTGGCAATGCAGCCGGGCATGGATAGGGTTTCCTATACCCTCGAACTCAGCATCTGACAGGATATGATGTAGCTGTAACAGTGCTTCTGAAACTCTGATAATTGAATTAATTCCATCAATATATAATGTCTCTAAACCCCAAGGGGATCACGCTTGAATGGCATTTAATCAGTGATATCACCACATCTAAAAAAGGAATGATTCCAATGAAGTGTAGAATTGAGATTCAGAAACTGGAGATCTACTTGATGTTTGACTGAATACTGCTGTACCAAGAAAGACTCTAAATTTGGGAGATAAAAACAAACATGCTGATTTAACTTTACTAGAAATTAATTATAATACTATTACTATCAACACCTCATTGCCCTGGATCTTTTATTTCATACTTACTAAACAAGCTTCTGCTGAAAAAATATGTGCTCCCAATAATCTTGCTAATAACAACTCGAAGTGGTTGATCATTTCTCTGTGCCAGACAGTGTTCTGGGTGCTTTATATGTATCTGTTCATTGAATTCTTTTAACAGCACTCTGAAGTGGAAGTCATTATTAACCTCATTGTACAAACAAAAGGACCCAATTCCACAGAGACTAAGAAACTTGCTCAAGACCTAATTGTTAGTAAGTGGCAGAGCTGGGATTCACAGTGGGCCAGTCACAACTCAAAGTCTGAGATCTTAATCATTGTGAAACATGGCCTTGTTGAATCTGGACTAAGGGAAGTCTTGGAAGCAGGGTAGATACTTAATCACTGGAATAATGTGACTACTGTTTTATAATAATGAAAGTCATTGAGGTATAATGCTTGGAAGTACATTGATCAGTCTTGTGAATAGTTAGTTAGCAGGATGTACACAGAAAGACTAATCTCTTTAAGTTACTAAGAACTTCTGGTCTTTGGACTTGAAATCCTGAATGCTGGCTCTAGATCTATGGGGACTATAAGGATATTAATTACATTTATAAGCCCCTATTGAATAAAATCACCATCAGGATCATCCCATCAGAAATCTAGTGTAGTACCACAAGAAGCTTTATTAGAAATAGTGATGCAGGTATGTACTATAAATGTGATTTTTATAATGATTTGAGATTTTTAAGACTGAGTATAAAGTCATATGAACTCATGTGTCTGTTAATTTTAATTTTTGTGCTAATCTCATTTGTTGCATCTGAGAACTGTTATTTCTTAAAATAATCAAGTTATTAATAGAACAATATTGTAAAGATCAATTGAGGGTTTCTGTTTTGTCCCATTAATTGAAAACAATGAGCCAGTTATTTTACCAGCAAAATGGGTTTGTTCAGAAGCAGCAAAAACTGCAATATGAGACATGTAGTTATGGTGAACCTCATACAAGACTATTAAGAAAAAAAGAGAGAAATGCTTTTATGTAGGAAAAGGGGAAATTGGGAGGGACTGTTATAATCAAGAAGTCCATAGGTGGAAACTGGGAGTTTGAAGCACGGTACCTGTTCATTGACTGAGTTGTGACAGCTTCTCATTGGCTGAGTTGTTGCCAGGCAAGGGGATCTTTCTTTCCCTGCTTGTGGTAGTAAAGTAGTATCACTTCCTGCCACAAATGCTAGGTATGTGTGTCTCTTTCAGTTGGCGTCTATATTAGGATGGTAGATGATGAGAGATTCCCTTTCTGGGCTCCTAACAACCAGTCCATCCTAAAGGAGATCAGTCCTGGGTGTTCATTGGAAGGACTGATGCTAAAGCTGAAACTCCAATACTTTGGCCACCTCATGTGAAGAGTTGACTCATTGGAAAAGACCTTAATGCTGGGAGGAATTGGGGGCAGGAGGAGAAGGGGACGACAGAGGATGAGATGGCTGGATTGCATCACCAACTTGATGAATGTGAGTTTGTGTGAACTCTGGGAGTTGGTGTTGGACAGGAAGGCCTGGCATGCTGCAGTTGCAGAGTCGGACACAACTGAGCGACTGAACTGAACTGAACTCCATTTAGGTGAGGTTTCCCTTTAGCTTCTTTCAAGTTCATTTGTAGGACTCAAAAATGTTTCAAAAAGTAAAGTTGATCATTTGGTAAACTCCTATTGTGTAGGGCAAGTTCTTCTCCCTGAGAAATTACTCCTGAGAGTTGGTTTGTGTCAGCTCCTACAGGCAGGAACAGCTGTTAAGCTATTTTTCTCTTGACATTTACAAAAATAACTTTCAAGTTGTTGCTGTACCTTTAAAAGTAATGTATTTTATTTCTATTCTCTTTTCTCTCCAAACTTGTCTCAGGTGATCCTATCACCATCGGCCATGGTGATGTCCTCTTATAGCCCTTTAGCTTCCTTCTGGCTGAGATGAACATCTGGAGACCTGGGGTCATCCATAAGTTCAGTTCAGTTACTCAGCCATGTCCGACTCTTTGCGACCTCATGGACTGCAGGACGCCAGGCTTCCCTGTCCAACACCAACTCCTGGAGCTTGCTCAGACTCATGTTCCTCATGTTGGTGATGCCATCCAACCATCTCATCCTCTGCCATCCCCTTTTTGTCCTACCTTCAAACTTTCCTAGAATCAGGGTCTTTTCCAAGGAGTCAGTTCTTCGCATCAGGTGGCCAAAGTATTGGAGCTTCAGCATCAGTCCTTCCAATGAATATTCAGGACTGATTTCCTTTAGGATGGACTGGTTGGATCTCCTTGCAGTCCAAGGGACTCTTAAGAGTCTTCTCCAACACCACAGTTCAAAAGCATCAATTCTTTGGCACTCAGCTTTCTTTATAGTCCAACTCTTACATCCATACTTGACCACTGGAAAAACCATAGCCTTGACTAGACGGACCTTCGTTGGCAAAGTAATGTCTCTGCTTTTTAAGGTGCTTCTAGGTTGGTCAGAGCTTTTCTCCCAAGGAGCAATTGTCTTTTAATTTCATGGCTGCAGCCGCCACCTGAAGTGATTTTGGAGCCCAAGAAAAGAAAGTTTGTCTCTCTTTCCATTGTTTCCCCATCTATTTGCCATGAAGTGATGGGACTGAATGCCATGATCTTCATTTTTTGAATGTTGAGTCTTAAGCCAGCTTTTTCAGTCTCCTCTTTCAGTTTCATCAAGAGGCTCCTTAGTTCTTCACTTTCTGCCATAAGGGTGTTATCATCTGCATATCTGAGATTATTGGTATTTCTCGAGTAATCCTGATTCCAGCTTGTGCTTCACCCAGCCTGGCATTTCTCATGGTGTACTCTGCATATAAGTTAAATAAGCAAGGTCACAATATACAGCCTCAACATACTCCTTTCCCTATTTGGAACCAGTCTGTTGTTCCATGTCCCATTCTAACTGTTGCGTCTTGAATTGTATACATGAAAATGAAGCAGGGCAAAGGCCAACAGTTTTGCCAAGAGAACACACTGGTCATAGCAATGACTTCTTCCAACAGAAGAAATGACTCTACATATGGATATCACCAGATGATCAATACTGAAATCAGATTGATTATATTCTTTTCAGCTACAGATGGAGAAGCTTTATACAGTTAGTAAAAATAAGACTGGGAGTTGACTGTAGCTCAGATCATGAAGTCTTTAATGCAAAAGTCAGACTTAAATTGAAGAAAGTAGGGAAAACCACTAGACCATTCAGGTATGACCTAAATCAAATACCTTAAAATATACAGTAGAAGTGACAAATAGATTCAAAGGATCATCCATAGGCACATACTTTAAATAACTAAATCCAGCTAGTCATGGTCAAAACCTCACTAGCTCCTCTCACTTCCCCATCTACCCCTCTGTCTCCCATTTGACACTTACCTAGAAAATTCTCACAGTGAGCAAAGCTCAGTCAAATCAACTTTCCTTGATACTTTCTCTGGCCTACCTATTTGTAATCATTTCTTTCCTGTCTGCTCTGGTAATTGTCCTTTGCCTTCATATATTGCCCTTTCTCATTAGTCACACCAAGCCAGCCCGCTTTCCTAATTCTGTGGTTATTTCTACTAATTGCTTTTTGGGCACCAAAATGCTTCTTCTCTAAAATATGAATTTCTTTCTTACAAAAGAATTTCCTATTACCTTCCTTCATTCAACTCAGTAAACATGGCAGAATTTTCTGAAAGGATGAAGGAAGACAGATGGAAGGAAAGAAGATGGACAAAAGGGAGTGAGGAAGGGAGGGAGGGAGAGACATCACTCGTTTGACACCTTATAAAAAATCAGCTGCTTCTCAAATATTGCTTCCTGTCTCTTCTCTACAGAATATCATGAAAGGCCATTTACTAATGCCTACCAAAGAGAATAGAAATAGTTAAATGAATGATTCTTAATTTAGTTTTCTAATTGATTTTTATTGATGATAATTATAAGATTTAATGTATTGATTTTTAGATACAAACTGTCTTTGGAAGTATTGATCATAGCTGTTACATGTTAACACTGAGAAAATAAAACATAATCATGGAAGCAAAACATATACAGAGAGTAGGAATTTAAATTAACAATAGAATTTTAGTTAAAGTAAATGGTAATCATCAGTGTTCAGAGGGTAGCTTGACTCTAGTTTATTAATTAGCTATTTGGTTTCTTTTGTTGGGTCATGATTTTATATTAAAATTGAGAAATAAAGGTAGAATAACTTGGTTATACAATATCATTTTTCTTCATAAGCTTGAGACAGTTTAGGATAAGCTTTATCCTCACACCTTTTACGTGAGAATGGGTAGAACTAATTTTATTCTGTTTTTTCTAGAAATGAAGAAATTAAAATACGAATATTCTGTGAACTCACGAAGTCTGGATACCAATTTTAGAAATTGCTCTTCTTTAGAATATATTTCTCATATTTAATGTCATTATGATTTGAAAGTCCAAATATGGCAAAAAGTATTAGTAGCATGCTGGGTAGAGAAAAATTACTAAGGTATATATGATGGCAAATGCAAAGGAGTCAAGTTTATAGTAAATGAGTGAATAAAAAGTAAGGTTGCTGAAAGACTTCCTACATTCAAATGTCAGCTCTAGGATTCATTGAAATATAAATAAGTCTTCAAAATTTGTACCCTTCCCTTGTACCTTATTGATTTTCCAAGGACTTCTAAAGTGATGTTGAACCCAAATCTACCTTCTCAGAGCAGCAATCTTATACAGAAAATGATTATTCCCCATTCTTTCCATTAAATAGGCAAAAATCCTTATTTATTTCAAATGTCACTACTCAGGTAGTGGTCCCATTGGAAATTTTCTAATAAATCTATGTGGAGGCTATTTCATAGTGATATATATCTTATAAGGAACAAATTCATAACAGAACTCAAGTTCTTCACTATCTTGTGCTGAAATGGCAGATGTCTGTAGCAGATTGATAGGGGGAAATTAGGGATGTGAGAGTTTTGGGAGATTTTAGGTCAAATAACCTCATTGGACTTACTATGCATGCTTCCTAAAACTTGAACCAATTGAAATTTCGTGTACTGATTCTAGAAAGTGATGCTCTGCTGAATCATATTGAGGGCTGTAGTAAATTATTATAGTAATAATTATAAATGAGAAACACCTCCTCTTATCTGTCCCTGTCTAGTCCATTTCCACAGTCATTATGGACTTGGTCATGTGACTTGATTTGACCAATGGGTCATCAGCAAATATGACCACAAGCTTGTTCTTACACATTGTGGCTTCACTCTTTAACCACAGGATGCCCAAGATAGCCTGCTTTATACGGGAGGCAGAGGAAAACCAAGGCACTGTGACCAACAGAACTAGCCAACTCCTAGCTGTTAGATGGTGGCTACTGGGGTCAATCAGCTTCCAGATAACATGGTAATTAACTATGTCTGCATAAATGAGTCCAGTCAGCTGTACACAGAGCAAAGACAGTTTCCCCCAGTGAAGGTCTGCTAAGTTGCTAAACCAAACAATTGTAAGCAGATGGGTTGTTTTTGTTTTAAGCCACTATAGTTTGGAGTGGTTTGCTTCTTAGCTCTAGATAACCAAGTATTGTCTGTTGGAAAGTGTTTTCAAGTTACCAAAAACTAGATAAGTTTTTGTCATTATCCACGGGATGATGTTGAGTAAATTATACACTCTGAGACTCAATTATGAGACACAGATATGCAGATGACACCACCCTTATGGAAGAAAGTAAAGAGGAACTAAAGAGCCTCTTGATGAAAGTGAAAGAGGAGAGTGGAAAAGTTGGGTTAAAACTCAACATTAAAAAACAAAGATCATGGCATCTGGTCCCATCACTTCATAGCAAATAGATGGAGAAACAATGGAAACAGTGGCAGACTATTTTCTTGGGCTCCAAAATCACTGCAGACGGCAGCTGCAGCCTTGAAATTAAAAGATCTCCTTGGAAGAAAAGCTATGACAAACCTAGACAGCATATTAAAATGCAGAGACACCACTTTACTGACAAAAGTCTGTCTAGTCAAAGCTATGTGTTTTTTTTGTTTTTTCTTTTTTTTTTCCAGTAGTCATGTATGGGTATGAGAGTTGGACCATGAAGAAAGCTGAGCACCTAAGAATTGATGCTTTTGAACTGTGGAGTTGGAGAAGACTCTTTAGAGTTCTTTGGGCAGCAAGGAGATCCAACCAGTCCATCCTAAAGGAAATCCGTCCTGAATATTCATTGGAAGGACTGATGCTGAAGCTGAAGCTCCAATACTTTGGCCATCTGATGCAAATAACTGACTCACTGGAAAAGACCCTGATTCTGGGTAAGATTGAAGGTAGGACAAGAAGGGGACGACAGAGGATGAGATGGTTGTATGGCATCACTGACTCAATGGATATGAGTTTGAGCAAGCTCTGGGAGTTGGTGATAGACAGGGAAGCCTGGTGCTGCAGTCCATGGGGTTGCAAAGAGTCAGTCACATCCGAGAGGCTGAACTGAACTGAACTGAGACTCAGATAGGTAGTAAGTTAAATACGAATAATATTAGTGTCTTTCTGTTTAGATTTCTTAAGATTACAGAGGTCATTTAGTTTATTTATTCTTTTTCCAGCTGCAAAGACAGAGATTGCCCAAAGTCACAAAAAAAATGCTAGTTTGCGGAAATTAAGTTAGCTCTCCTTTATGTAAGTAATAAACATTTTGGTTTAAATGCTATAGGATGAGATAAGAGGAGGAGAATTCACATTGTAAAAAAAGCAAAACCATAAAATACCTAAGATTTAACTCGCCAACAAAGGAATAAGACTAATAGGGTTTATCAGAGGATGTAAAATGAAGCTAGAATAAATGGAGAGGCCTGCCAGTTTCCTGGAAAGATACAATATTGTTAAGATGTCAATTATGTACAAATTCATATATTTAATTTCAATCAACACTATTTTGTTGTTAGAAACTTAATATAGTACAGTACAGGTCCTCTTAAAGAATAATATATGAATATGGCCAAAAACTGTAGTTAGAAAACAGAACAAGAAATTTGTGGAAAAGATAAAAACATTGGGGAAATAGACTGTGAAGCAATTGTAATTGAAATAGTATGGTTCTGGCATCCTCACTTTTAGGTAATATTCTTGCATCCTATTTCACTGAGAAAAATAGAAGCAATTAGAAGAGGATTTCCATATACTCTTACCACTACATATGTCAACGTGTCTGCACATGTATCCAGATTCTTTGCCTCTTCCAGTACATTATTGAGAAATGTTTTATGTTCTTGTCTGTTACCAACCTGTTTATTTCACAGTGGACTATATCTCCTTTTGCTTGTTAGACTTTTGCTTTAATAATTATTTCTTCTGTCTCTTGCGTAATCAACTTCTCCTGCTCCCATGCATTTTCTAATGGTATACAATTATGCTGTTATTTTTCTTGATTTGAAAAAAAGAGGAAAAAGTCTCGCTTGACCCCTTACTTTCCTCCAGTTTCTGTCACATTTTTTTTCTAGCCAAACACCTTTAAGGGAATTTCTATAATCCCTCATTCCACTTCTCATGCTCTGGACATCACTGTAGTGTTCGGTACATACCCCTCCATCAAAATAGCTCTTGTCCACCACATGAAGGACTTCTCTGCTGGGAAAGACAATGTTCAACTCGAAGCTTTTAACTGACTTAGCACAATGCAATCTTTAACACAGTTGATCACTCCTACTTTTTGAAACACTTTTTTTCATCTGGATTTTAGGAAATCACTTTATCTTCACAACCACCATTCAGTCTCAAGGCTTTAAATGACGTATTTACATGATGAATCTCAAAGCATATCTCCAGCTGAGACATTTCATTAAAACTCCAAACTTACCTATCCATCCATGTGTTCAATATTCTTAGTTGAATGTCTAATAGGTATCTCAAACTTAAAAAGCTCAAACCTAAGCTCTTGGATCTTGACACCCCAAAATATTCCTCCCCCATCCCCTTTCCATCTAAAAAAAATGGCAACAACATTCTTCTAGCTGCTTAAAGCCAACATTGTGATGTTGTCCTGTGTTCATGCCTTGTAACAGCAAATCCTGTTGACTCTAGTTTGCAAATATTTTTAGAAAGTCCTCCATCACTATCAGTGTCAATCAAATATCATCTTTTTCTTTCCTGAATTATTGCAATAACTTAACTTGCCTTCCTTCGTAACCCTTCTATATAGGTAAACTATGACTAAAATATCCGCATTGAAGACGTCCTCTAATAATCAATATGGCTAATATCATCTTTAAACCATATACTGTTAGTATGACTATAGGTAAATCATGAAAAACTTTAGCCCTTACTCCTTTTCAATGAAATATATATGTCATTTGCTCTCTCTATCCCAGATTTTGAGAGGATTGAACAAATAAAAGGTGCACATCTGTGTATGTGAAATTTGTAAAGTGCTACCAAAATATAAAGTGACAAAAACAAAATGACAGAATGATTACTGTGATGACTGGATGAATGGTTGTTCACTATATAATGTTTCTTCAAGTGTCATAAAATATTAACAATAATTTTAGGTTAATAGAAACCATAATATAATAACCACTTCATAGACTCTGCTGTGCAAAATGAATGGGGGGATGGGCTGAAGTGTGTAGCACAGCCACTTTAGATGGGTTTGTAAAGATTTATTATGCCCACAGAGCAATCTGCAGTAGAGTAAATTGGCATTTGAGGGGCGTCACAAATAATAATGTAATACATCTTGCACTACAACGCACAGGTGTCCAAAGGCTATTACAATCCAAGCGCTGCACTAAAATTGTATGAAGTTAGTAGCATGGCTACTATGAGAAGGGTACTCAGAAAAGAGCTTTTTAAAAAATCTATTTAGTGCAATCACCCCTACCTTTAGCCCAATAAAACCACAGCAACTCAAGAAATTAAATTCTCTGATTCCAATTCAGCCACTACTTGTTTAAGTAATAATTGCAGGATAAAATAGTTGCTTATCAGAAGGGCATCTGAAACTTCAGGCTTATTAGATTGAACCCATGTATAAAGGATTATTGAAACTTGACTGAGGATCTGAAAGATACTGGGTCTCTCCATATCAGGATACTTCCAGAAGGAGTTGAATGAGTCCTTTCTAATAAGAACTTTGGTATGAGATATTTTGTGGAATATTCGGTTCGGAAAATCTTTAACAACTATTGCAAAAGCGTAAGGTATTTGATGCATCCTTTTTGGTTCTTTTTATCAGTTCCTGAGTGAAATTTCTCTTTATTAGGTTCCACTGATTGATTATTAAAACTCCCCACACACACAGGTTTAGTTCTGAATACAAAGGAAATAATAAAAGCTCTACTTTTTCTATGCTATACGCAGTTAAACCCAATGTGATATCTTCTACCTAATGAAAAAAATATAAGTTTAAAGATGTTACTCAGATACTGGGATAGAAAAATTTCTTTTATGGGCAGAAGTTAAGGGAGCCAGACTACATTAAAGATGATAAAAGAGTATCATAACTCCCATTCTTAGAAACCATTTTACTTTTTATACCAGTTTCTATATCTACCAGGAATTATGCTAGGGGATGGAGCCACAGGGATGAGCAGGAACAATATGGTCCCTGATGTGTTATTTTGGTATAATGTTCAGATATGTGGCCTCTTATTTTCTGAGATCTCCAGACTCTGTTTTCCTCCCCTACTTCCTTTGGACCTTCTCTTTTCTTCACTCATACTGTTGAGGTCATGCTCCATTTGAATTTATTTCAGGCTGACTCTTTTTAACGTGAGGATTTAGCCAAGAAGGGATTTTCAGTTTGTCAGTCTGGAGAGCTCATGGCATCATTATGGCTTCAGCTACTTTAGACATCTCAGTGGACCCCTGCAATTATTCCATGACTGGAGTTTCAGCTGGAGTGCTCAACCAACTCATCCTTTCCTCTGAGTACTACTGACTGTTTGAGGTCCCCTTGCACCTCCTTGCTTCTTCCCACATTGTTGCTGATGATACACAGGTCTTTTAGTTGTCATGATTTGTCCATACTTTCTCACATGTGGGGCTACAAATGAGTAGTTGTTCTTCAGTTGTTCAGTTATGTCCAACTCTTTGTGACCCAGTAGACTGCAGCACACCAGGCTTCCTTGTCCTTCACTATTATCTGGAGTTTGCTCAAACTCATATCCATTGAGTCAGTGGTGCCATCCAACCATCTCCTCCTCTGTTGTCCTCTTCTCATCCTGCCTTCAGTGTTTCCCAGTATCAGGGTCTTTTCCAATGAGCTGGCTCTTCACATCAGGTGGTCAAAGTATTGGAGCTTCAACATCAGTCCTTCCAAAGAATATTTAGGGTTGATTTCCTCTAGGATTGACTGGTTTGATCTCCTTGCTGTCCAAAAACTCTCAACAGTCTTCTCCAACACCACAGTTCAAAGGCATCAAAGTGCTCAACCTTTTTTATTATCCAGCTCTTACATCCATATATGACTACTGGAAAAATCATAGCTTTGACTATATGGGCCTTTGTTGGCAAGGTAATGTCTCTGCTTTTTAATATGCTGTCTAGATTTGTCATAGCTTTTCTTCCAAGGAGCAAATGTTTTCTAATTTCATGGCTGCAGTCACCATCTGCAGAGATTTTGGAGCCCAAGAAAATAAACTCTATCACTGTTTCCATTGTTTCCCCATCTATTTGCCATGAAGTGATGGGACCATGCCATGATCTTCTACATATATATTCCACCTATTTTTCTTATTGATATTTTCTGTGGGGTTTGATTTCTCTATTTTAGTTGCTTTTTTTTTCTTTAATGGAGAATGCAAGGAGATTCAAAAACTCTGTCACCATTGCCATCTTCCCAGAACTCAAAACATGTGTTTTTAAACTTGGTTGGACAAGTAGAGAATCTCTGGAAATGGAATAAAGCTAAGAGTTATTATACACATGCCAGAAGTGATAACTAACAGCACAGCTGGTCTGTACACAAGACTGGGAACTGTGAATCAGGCAGTTGTTTATCAATATCAGAATGTTTTTATTCTTGGAAAGCTTTCTTTCAGGCTGTTAAATCTATACTCACTAGCATTCTATGAATATGTATATATACATGTAGACTGCAGACAAAAACGCATAATATTTTGGAACTGGGAACCAAAATGGGATGCTGTATTACCACCTGTGTCTAATTAAATATTTGTGGTAATTGAATGTAATTAAAAATTAAACAACCATTTGGTAGAGGATAATATATCATATTTCCTACATCACTTATGTGCCTCAATATGCTCTCTAGCTGATTGTTTTAACTCGGATTTAATGTTTACAGCTCCCACTATTGTTGGTTCACGTTTGTTGAATTTTACATTTAAAACACCCTCTGCTTGCATCTCTTTCCTCCCACTCTTCACCCAGTTAAGTTCCTCATCATTCTCAGGTCTTAGCTTGAATGTCGCTTTCTAAAAAAGGTGTTTTTAAAACTACTACACGTCCAACTCCTGGTGACTCAGACAGTAAAGAATCTGCCGGCAATGTGGGAAACATAGGTTCGAGCCCTGGGTCAGGAAGATCACCTGGAGAAGGAAATGGCAACCCATTCCAGTATTCTTGCCTGGAAAATTCCATGGACTGAGGAGCCTGGTGGGCGACAGTCCATGGGGTCACGAAGAGTTGGACACGACTTAGCAACTAACACACACACGCCCAGCTCCAGCTGAAATCCAGTTTTCTTATTACTTAAATTTTTTTCCCTTATTTGGCTGCGCTGGGTCCTAGTTGCAGCACATGGGATCATTCAGTTGTGGCATACAGGAAGTTTAGTGGCGGCCTGTGGGATCTAGTTCCCCGACCAGGGATCACATCTGGGCCCCTGCATTGGGAACTCAGAGTCTTAGCCACTGGACTACTAGGGAAGTACCTCCTCTTATTCTTTGTAATAATATTAATATTTAGTTCTTTTGGGGTTCCCAGCAAGTATCAATGTTCTTTGAATAAACGAACAACAAAGCATCATCTCCTTATGATTTTCATACAATTTTTTTAACTCTGATTTTGAGGAATAAGGTAAACTCAACACCATTTCTAAAGAAAATAGAGCCATAAAACTTCAACTAATTCAGTGTCTGAAGCTCTGCCACAGGACTAAATTGACAGGTTTGTTTTTGGAGTGTGAATCACAGCCCTTTTCTTTTGAAGGCCCAGCAAGAACAGTGTCATGTAACTTTTAGTGCTATTATTATGTTCTTAACTTTTAAATTTTTATTTATTTTGTTCTTTTGGCTGCTCTTGGTCTTTGTTGCTGTATGTGGACTTTCTCTCATTGCGGTGGGCAGGGCCTGCTCTCTAGCTGCAGTGTGCCGGCTTCCTGTTGTGGTGGCTTCAGGTTCTAGGATGCTTAGGCTCTGTAGTTGTGGCACATGGGCTCGCTTGCCCCAAGGCACATGGGATCTTCCTGGACCAGGGATCAAACCCTGCAGTGTCTCCTGCGTTAGCAGGTGAATTCTTAACCATTGGGCTACCAGGGAAGTCCCTATCATTATTATTTGTCTGCACAGTTCCTCTACTATCATATTAGGAACAATTTCCCCCAAGGCAGGGGTGTATATTTATATAACTTGACTCTACTGCTTGCTTAGAAGTGGGCAACTAAACCAAGTGGGCCCAACTGGGATTTCCTGATAGGGATGCAAAATCAGGATTTAAGCCTAGCTGGTCTTTTCAATAGAAGATCTATAAACCTCAGAGATATGGTTACCCATGTCCTACCACGTGAACCTTTCAAAAAGGAAAGGTGGTATTTTATGAGTTAGAATTATAGTGCACTCTGGCAGAGAGGTAGAAATGAGAGATGAGCCATGTTCTGTTGGTATTTGCATCCCTGGTTACAGGTTTATTCTGAGGCCTGATTGAATCTGTATCCTTTAGTCTCCATAAGACATTTTTATACACCTAAAATTCTTTCTTTTAGTATAATTTAATGGCTTTTTGCCAGTTGTAGTCTACAGAGACATAATAATAATTAATAGCTATTGAATGAACCCATGACATGACCTTAAACAGATAGAACTTTATACAGGTTTCAGTTGAGGAAATAAGCAGTCACTATCACTAAGATAAGATATGCTCATTCTTCATACAACACTTAATTATGTTATATAGGACGTGCAGAACTATTCAGAATTTCTATTCCCTTGGCAGTTAATATCAAAATTGAACTTGAGGTTCATCTAAGCCATTTGAGCATGTCTCTGGCATCTTCCATGTGTGTCATACTCCTTAAAGAGAGCTCAGCTAAGTTCCTCAATAAGAGCTGCAGAGCTCATGTAAAGCAGTGGTACTAATGTAACTTACACTATCCAAGGCCCATCTTTGAATAACAAATGCAGTTGTTTAATTTCCTCCCAGCATATCAGGGCACCACTAAGAGGTGGGGTGTGTGGAAAGCCCTGGACCTAAATATGGAATATTTATCTCTGACTCTGGCATAGAAACCAGCTGGGGCCAGAGATAAACCAAACTATATGCAACTTCAAGGAGTTCTTTTGCTCCTACTGTCATCACAGAAGCTTCCCGTGAAGACTTTCTTAAGCCAAGGCGTCTGATCGAGTGATTGAACCAGACTCTCTTATTGATTCTGTGATCCAATACTTTCAGAGGTTGATTTTCATATCACGTGCCTGGAGCAAGCTAAATTCAAGTCCAAGACAGGATAATTTGTTGAACAAACTGTAGTTTGTGAAACTAAGGGAGAATTGTTTAGCCATAACTTCTAGTTGTCATCAGAGTGAGGGAGAAACACAAAGATTAGGGCTTTGGTATATAGTACCTACTTGGGTAAATCAGAGCCAGGCCAACAGTCTGGTAGATCATTTTCCATGACTAACAAAGAAAATATTGAGGAAGAGATGCTAAATGAATATTTTCCATGTAATTTGTACCTGTCTCTTTCTACTGATCCAGAACAATTCTTAACTTCTCAAGATGAGCTACTGCTTTTTATTTGAATTGATTATAAAGGTGATACTTTCTTTTACTCTTTTTTGCATGTTTATAGTATTTCATGGGAAATAGATGGGGAAGCAGTGTCAGACTTTATTTTTCTGGGCTCCAAAATCACTACAGATGGTGACTGCAACCATGAAATTAAAAGACGCCTACTCCTTGGAAGGAAAGTTATGACCAACCTAGACAGCATGTTCAAAAGCAGAGACATTACTTTGCCAACAAAGGTTCGTCTAGTCAAGGCTATGGTTTTTCCTGTGGTCATGTATGGATGTGAGAGTTGGACTGTGAAGAGGGCTGAGTGCCGAAGAATTGATGCTTTTGAACTGTGGTGTTAGAGAACACTCTTGAGAGTCCCTTGGACTGCAAGGAGATCCAGCCAGTCCATTCTGAAGGAGATCAGCCCTGGGATTTCTTTGGAAGGAATGATGCTAAAGCTGAAACTCCAGTACTTTGACCACCTCAGGCAAAGAGTTGACTCATTGGGAAAGACTCTGATGACAGAGGATGAGATGGCTGGATGGCATCACTGACTCGATGGACATGAGTCTGGGTGAACTCCGGGAGTTGGTGATGGACAGGGAGGCCTGGCATGCTGCGATTCATGGGGTCGCAAAGAGTCGGACATGACTGAGTGACTGATCTGATCTGATCTGATAGTATTATGACATCAATACTAAATGAAAGTAAGGAAAATACTTCAATTTTTAAGCTTATTAATGGACTAATTGCAAACAACTAATTAGTATTTAAATCAGGATCTTGAGGAACATGCTATTGGCAATCTGCATTAGAGCATTTGGGATTTAGTGACTAAAACATTCCAAGTTAACCTATTTCAGTAATTCCCAATGTTTCATGTATTTGTGTTTGTATATCCATATGTGTGAACAGTCAAATGTCTCTATCCTATTATGCTGATTATTGTTTTTATTCATTTTCACATTTGATATTGCATACCTTCCTTGTTATGTTTAGAACCATTAAGACTCCATGGTTAAAATTGGAATTGCTATGAGTTTTCAAGCCCTGTCCCTAATTGCTATTACCATGGCTAATGACAGCATAGAAATGATTATAATCACACACAAAAAGAGCAAATTGGATATTTTAATCAGAATAGTGTAGATTAAAACAGGACTAACAGTCCTCATGTGGAAAATCGATATTTAAACAAAAAATGTCTCCTTTCTCTAGAAATGAGATTTCCCTTTAAAGGCGCTGCTTGTTTGTAATCCTCCATAAGCACTCAGTGTCTATATATCATGGCATTCAGCATATTGTTGGAGCAAAGGGAAACTTTGTTGTAATGAAATGTCATTTCTTCCCAAAAGTCTTGCACATTTAAATCTGTGGAAGTAATGAAGCTGATATCATCAAAATATCCCGTGTTCCTGAAAATTAAATGTTTTCTATTGATTTTTCAAGTATGCCAGAGTCAGCATTTTATCATAATTTCTTATGGATTTTCCTCTATCTGTAGAAATAAAGCTATTAACTCGTAAGCATGAGCTTTAGCTTTTTTTTTTTTTTTTTGATGGAATTTGTTTTGCAATGCTGTTGCATTTCTTGCCAGTTACTAACTTGAAGCCTTTTAAAATGCTTCTTTACTTTTTTAACTTAGGTGCCAGCTGTTAGGGCAAGACAAGAATTACCACAGTGTGAGCAGGGTAATAAACTGTGGAAAATTCTGAAAGAGATGGGAATACCAGAGCACCTGACCTGCCTCTTGAGAAACCTATATGCAGGTCAGGAAGCAACAGTTAGAACTGGACATGGAACAACAGACTGGTTCCAAATCAGGAAAGGAGTACATCAAGGCTGTATATTGTCACCCTGCTTATTTAAATTATATGCAGAGTACATCATGCAAAATACTGGGCTGGATGAAGCAAAAGCTGGAATCAAGATTGCTGGGAGAAATATCAATAACCTCAGATATGCAGATGACACCACCCTTATGGCAGAAAGTGAAGAGGAACTCAAAAGCCTCTTGATGAAGGTGAAAGAGGAGAGTGAAAAAATTGGCTTAAAGCTCAACATTCAGAAAATGAAGATCATGGCATCAGGTCCCATCACTTAATGGGAAATAGATGGGGAAACAGTGGAAACAGTGTCAGACTTTATTTATTTTTTAGCTCCAAAATCACAGCAGATGGTGACTGCAGCCATGAAATTAAAAGACGCTTACTCCTTGGAAGAAAATTATGACCAACCTAGATAGCATATTCAAAAGCAGAGACATTACTTTGCCAACAAAGGTCCGTCTAGTCAAGGCTATGGTTTTTCCTGTGGTCATATATGAATGTGAGAGTTGCACTGTGAAGAAAGCTGAGTGCTAAAGAATTGATGCTTTTGAACTGTGGTGTTGGAGAAGACTCTTGAGAGTCCCTTCGACTGCAAGGAGATCCAACCAGTCTATTCTAAAGAAGATCAGCTCTGGGTGTTCTTTGGAAGGAACGATGCTAAAGCTGAAACTCCAGTACTTTGGCCACCTCATGTGAAGAGTTGACTCATTGGAAAAGACTGATGCTGGGAGGGATTGGGGGCAGGAGGAGAAGGGGATGACAGAGGATGAGATGGCTGGATGGCATCTCTGACTAGATGGACATGAGTTTGAGTGAACTCTAGGAGATGCTGATGGACAGGGAGGCCTGGCGTGCTGCGATTCATGGGGTCGAGAAGAGTCGGACGTGGCTGAGCGACTGAACTGAACTGAACTGAGCAGGGCAAGAAGAGAATTATTACCACAGTGTGAGCAGAATTGGAGAACCTTATTTTGAGGGATCTCTGTTTCAATGACTGAGACAAAGGTCAATGTGGTGGCCATGTTGTTTTACATGTAGAATAGTTGCATAATGTCAAATCTGTTCATCAGCTCTCCTGACTACAAACCATGTGACTATGAGAGAGTAACTCTTCTGAGCTTCTGTTTGTCCATGTAGAAAATGTGGAAAGTAAGGAGCCCTGGGAAACATGTCACTCAAGGAATTTAAGGGGAAAAGACCATAGTGCATACAAAATAGCTTTGTAAATTGAATACAAGTAAAAAATGGTCAAAGGCTCTTGGCATTTCCAAAGCCAACATAGGAAATTAAAATTTCTTGAGAAACTGGTAAATGTTTTTATTTTTTTTTTTTGAGATACAGCAGGACCTGGCTTGTGCAGAAATGTTCTAAAGCTTTACTTGTAGATTTCTATCTCAGATGGAAAGGAGAATTATTAAGCATTGTATACTGAATGTCTTTTGGGCACTCATTAAAAAAAAATACCTTGTAGATGTATAAACCTTTTAGATGCAACAATTCCTTTACCTTACTATTGTTTTTATTAACTAATGACCTTTTTGAGTTATTGGAGTTATTTATAGATATAATCTTAATTTTCAAGTTTTCTGATTATAGATAGGATAATGATAAGGAATCATTATTTCTCATAAATGATGGTGAGTTATGAGAAAGAAAGTCATTGTACTTTCCTTCCTATCGTTCATGATTCTGAATTTCATGCAGAAATTCTGGAAACGAAACAAAGTGTTAGTAATGTAGAAGTTAATATATATAAGTTGAATTGTAAAGTTTAAGCACTAAATATATTGATATTTTATACACACACACACACACATATATATGGCATTTCAGTACGATATTTATGCATTAAGTATTTTCGATATTGTTGTTGTTCAGCCAGTAAGTCATGTCCAACTCTTTGTCACCCCTTGGATTTCAGGACAACAGGCTTCCCTGTTCTTCACTCTCCTGGACTTTGCTCAGATTCATGTCCATTGTGTTGGTAATGCTATCTAACCATCTCATCCTCTGTTGCCCTCTTTTCTTTTTGCCTTCAATCTTTCCCAGTATCAGGATCTTTTTCAATGAGTTGGCTCTTCACAACAGGTGGCCAAAGTAATGGAGCTTCAGCATCAGTTCTTCCAATGAATATTCAGGGTTGAATCCCTTTGGGATTGATTGGTTTGATCTTCTTGCTCTCCAAGGGACTGTCAAGAGTCTTCTCCAGCATCAGTTTGAAAGCATGAATTATTCAGTGCTCAGCCTTCTTTATGGTCCAACCCTCATGTCCATACATGACTACTGGAAAAACCATAGCCTTGACTATATGGACCTTGTTGACAGAATAATATCTCTGCTTTTCAACACACTGTCTAGGTTTGTCATAGTTTTTCTTCAAAGGAGCAAGTGTCTTTTAATTTCATGGCTGCAGTCACCATCTGCAGAGATTTTGGAGCCCAAGATAATAAACTCTATCACTGTTTCCATTCTTTCCCCATCTATTTGCTAAGAAATAACATGACTAGATGCTATGATCTTAGTTTTTTGAATGTTGAGTTTTAAGCCATCTTTTCATTTTCCTTTTTCACCCTCAAGATGCTCTGTAGTCATGATATCGTTTCCATATCTGATGATGTTGGTATTTTGCCTGGCAGTCTTGTTTCCAGCTTGTGATTCATCCATCATGGCATTTCACCTGATGTACTCTGTGTATAAGTTAAATCAACAGAGTGATAATATATATCCTTGTTGTATTCCTTTCCCAAGCTAATTCAGTGAACTCTGCACATGAAATTTAATAGCAGAAAAGAACATCTGATGTCATTCTAGGGAGTTGTTTGGAGAAGGCAATGGCACCCCACTCCAGTACTCTTGCCTGGAAAATCCCATGGACAGAGGAGCCTGGTAGTCTGAAGTCCATGGGGTCGCTAAGAGTCAGATACGACTGAGCGACTTCACTTTCACGTTTCACTTTCATGCATTGGAGAAGGAAATGGCAACCCACTCCAGTATTCTTGCCTGGAGAATCCGAAGGATGGGGCAGCCTGGTAGGCTGCTGTCCATTGGGTCGCACAGAGTCAGACATGACTGAAGTGACTTAGCAGCAGCAGCAGGGAGTTGTTATTTGATTTGCACGGAGGAGCCTGGTGGGCTGCAGTCCATGGGGTCACTAGGAATCGGACATGACTGAGTGACTTCACTTTCACTTTCAAGCATTGGAGAAGGAAATGGCAACCCACTCCAGTGTTCTTGCCTGGAGAATCCCAGGGACGGGGGAGCCTGGTGGGCTGCCATCTCTGGGATTGCACAGAGTCGGACACGATTGAAGTGACTTAGCAGCAGCAGCAGCAGCCATTGATATAGAATAACAGTTTTTTCTTGGTTTATAATGATAATTTCTATATATATTTCAAAGTTATTTTTACTTTTTTTTTCTTTTAGTCCAGTTGCTTTTTGATGACCTTCCTGCCCTTGGGGCTATAATCAGATGAAAGGTGTTTATGCTGAGTTGTGTCCAACTCTGTGACCCCATGGACTGTAGCCTGGCAGGCTCCTATGTCCATGGGATTTTCCAGACAGAAATAATGGAGTGGGTTGCCATTTCCTCCTCCAGGGGATCTTCCTGACCCTAGGATTGAACCCACACCCCTTTGCAGTGGAAGTATAAAATCTTAATTACTAAAATAAAGTTAAAAATGACATATTATACTGTAAAATCATAAACAGAATTTATTAACCAGTACTTCAGTTCTAAGTGCCATTTTTAGCTCATTAATTCTCTTAGGGCACCATAGGAAAAGTTGTAAGAGCCCACCATGCATGTGCACTTTTCCCTGGTCACTCTCATGGTACCCTTTCCAATGCATATGTTTTAACTTGCTCCCCTATCCCAAGACTGGCAACCTTCTTTCTCTGGCATTTTCAGATTAGACTTCAGGGTACAGTTGAAGATGAGAAATAGCCTGGACCTACCTTAGGAAGCAGCTTATACCACCTCTTCTGCCTCAAAGGTTCAGTTCCAAGTCTTGCCAGAATTATGGTGTTCAAAGTCCTAACAAAGGATTTGCTATCAGAGATGTTTTCTTGGTGAATTTGAAGTTGAATCAGACTCTTGGCATTTACTTGCAAAACTCTCTTGATGCCAGAAGCTTCTAGTCTGTGGGAAAGGGATAATGTGGTCTCAGCCTCATAAACTCTGATATTTAAATTTAATACAATATAAACTCAGCAAGTGATATTAGCCATATTTAAACTGACAGGTACAAATAGAACTTGTACACAAATACTGAAAAATAAAAAGCAGTTACCCAGCAGGACAACAAAACAGTGATTTTGGTTTTGTAAACACTACTAGAAAAGACAAGCCTGTTAAACCACATAACTCATAGATTTTTCAGTAGAACACCTCTTTCCTTCAAGAGGGGTGCCCTGATGAATATTGGGAATGCACTGAGACAGGAGGAGTTAAAGATGAAAGATTCCATGCATGTTATTGTGTTTGCATGATATGACTCTTGTAAAGGAAGTGAGTAGAATAATACAAATAGGTATATCATTGTGATATTCTAAGTCTCTCTGCTATCCAAAAGTCCACTTCCACACTTTTGCTGCTGCTGCTAAGTCACTTCAGTCGCGTCCGACTCTGTGTGACCCCATGGACGGCAGCCCACCAGGCTCCTCCGTCCATGGGATTTTCCAGGCAAGAGTACTGGAGTGGGATGCCATTGCCTTCTCCGCCACACTAAGTACAGGTATATAATCCTAAAGTGTTTTAAAATTACATATTTTGAACTCAATGCTTTGAATATATTTTTGTGCAAGGAGCAGCTTCTGTCTGTGGAAAGTAGGATCCGTTATTTTTCATTCATCAGGGGTCATGTTTTAATTCTAGCCTGGCTATCCCTGTACATCTCTAGCACATGCAGGTTATTGCTTTACATCTTTCTTGTTTTCTATTCTGAGTGTAAAGTAGAAAATCGTGTTCTAGTATTGATGAGATTCCAACATTTCCCCCTAGATCCAGGCCAGAAAAATAACACATTCCAGAGAGCTTTACCATAAACTTTAGATTTTCTGTGTTTCTAAATTATCTTTGGTAGCACACCCAGCAGATCTTTCCTATATTGCTGACTTCCTAGGTAGCTTTTTTTTTTTCCCCACCTTCATTTCTGGGAGTAGAGAAACACTAACAGCAACAAATTTAAAAACTGTTCTTGCCTTCTAAGGCCTTCTAACCCAAAGCTGACTTTAAGGTCCATTTCTGAACTTTACTCAGCAGAGTCTGTTTGTAACTCAGATCCAATCATTGGTTGAATTTACATGTGTGTGCTGCAGAGCTAAACAGAAATAATTCTTTCTTTCATGCTCAGCAGAAGCAGGAATATCTTGAGAGTATAAAAAGGAGAACTTCTCTTCATTTCTACTCCTGCTGTCCCACCTAATTTGAAAGAATTAGTTCTGCAACTACCCCCAGGATATGGGCCGACCTGTATATTATATATACTTTTATAGAAAAAATAACTGTACAGCAATTCTTAAAAAAATCTGGTGTTATCATCACTTATATTTTGGATACCTGATGTCAAAAGTTTTCACCTCTTGCCTGCTGCTTGACAGTACTATCTACATGCACACGTATTTTTTAACAAATACATATTTTTATACCATTTGCTCTTTTCCTTTTTGTTTTTAGCTTAACCTTAGAGCATACACATTTTCCTGATTGCTATCTGAATTTCATGCAGTTTTCAGTGGCTGCATAGTGAATTGTCCATTTTATTGATATACAAGTAAATGATTTCTGGCTGATTTAACCTTAAGATTAAATCTAATTTGCTGTTACAGAGGATGCCAGAATGAAGATACATGCCTGCCTAAAATACGTGTGATAAATTTATTTTTATATAGTAACAGGATGCGCTTCTACACATTGCTTTAGTATCTCTGGTGTCCTGACCCACTATAGTGTATGACAAATCACTCTACCTTTAGTGATATAAAGCTGCAACAAATTTATGATCCTTACGGATTTGGTGGTCAGGAATTTGGAAAAGACCCTGTGGAGATAGAATTCTATTGGGAGCCTCTGCTGGGAAGACTAGCTGGGGGTTACTTAACTGATGCTTCTCTCTAGAAGTTTTGCCACTCATATCTCTGGCGGCGGGCCTGTGATAATTCAAATGCTGGGCTCAGCGAAGAACTAACTGCTGGAGTGCTCTCACACAGGCTATCCACATGGCTTGGACATCTTCCAATGTGGCATCTCAGCTCTGAAAGGGAACATCCTGCAAGGAAACCACTGGCACATGGTGTTCCATGTGTCCAAGCAGACCAAGATGCTACACAGGAAACTAAATCATGTCAGGCTTTGTAGGGCACAGGCTTCTTTGGATCTAACCTCAGAATTCACATGAGTTGCTTCCATCCCGTTCTATTGGAGAATCAATAGAGATAGTCAATCAATAGAGATAGTTGAGAGTCAAGGAAATTAGACTCCCTCTTCCAATGGGGAACTGGTAAGATCATATTATAGAAGAGCACATAGGGTTGAAGATATTTTTCCAGGCATCCTTGGCATACATGGGTTACTAGAGTGCTGTTTCTGGTGGGAACATGTATTAATTGCTTAGGGGAACCATGGAAATGATGCCCCTTTTGTGTCAGAGGGTTTCTACAAACCACTTTGCCATCCCAGAGAAATGTATAAGTAACTCTGCATGGCTTCCCTAGTGGCTCAGATGGTAAAGAATCTGCCTGCAGTGTGGGAGACCTGGGTTCAATCCCTGGGTTGGGAAGATACCCTGGAGGAGGGCATGGCAACTTACTCCAATATTCTTGCCTGGAGAATCCCCATGGACCGAGGTGCCTGGCAGGGTGCAGTCCATAGGGTTGCAGAGTTGGACATGATTGAGTGACTAAGCACAGCAAGCCATTGACAGAATGTAGATTCCCTCAGCACTTGTCACTCAGACCTCAGAAACAACTTTGGAGCAGGGTCATGGGGTTTTGGATTCACCTCCCTTGTCTTCCTTTAGAGTCAGATCTCTTCTCAAAGCTGACTTCTTTTCTTCTAATCATAAAAGTAAACATGCCCTGAGACATGCTTATCATCTCCTCTTTCTAGCTGAGACCTGATGGCTAGGATTATGCAAAATGCCTGATTAAGTTGATTAAGTAATCCATTTAGTCTTTCATTCTTGCATGAATGCCTGGATGCATAGATTTATTCCTTTAGCAACAATTTATTGAGTAGTTTTTTGCTAAGTTATCTACATTATGAATAATATTATGATTCCCAATATCATGGATTTTAGGGCAGCATGAGAAAGACATGGATAATGTACATTATAGCACACATACAATAGCACATTGTGATAAATGCTGTGAAAGATGAGAGTGATGTGTGAAGAATGAGGAGCCAAGCTGGTGAAGAGGTGGAAGTAAAGCATTTGAGACATGGCATTTATTTGAAAGTGAAGTTTGTAGTTGAAGAACGGAAGGAAGGCCAGTTTGACTACTGTATTGAGGGAAGCCAAGGGTAGTGCAAGAGCTCTGGGAGATGGGCAGTGCTCTGGTGCAGTAGGATCCAGCAAGCGAATGAATTCTCTTCTCATAAGGGAAATCATTCAACTATCTGAACAGAGAAGTCACATGATTTGATATATAATTTAAGAATAGTTTTAGTGAAGAATGGTTTGAGGGAGGCCAGAGGGAACAGTGAGACAAAAAACCCAGCATTTCAGTTTAGAGATAATCAATGTTGGTAGGGGAGATGAAGAGAATCGGAAAGCTTTCAGATGTATCTTGAAGTTTAAATTAAGATACATGCACCCCAGTGTTCATAGCAGCACTGTTAACAATAGTCAAGACATAGAGACAACCTAAATATCCGTTAATAGATGCATGGATAAATAAGATGTGGTATGTATGTAAAATGGAATATTACTCAGCCATTGAAAAGAATGAAATAATGCCATTTGCAGCAACATAATGCATCTAGAAAGTATGATACTAGATCATAATATCTAAGTATGTCAGAGAAAAATATGATATCACTTATGTGAAATCTGAATAAAATGATACAAATGAACTTATGAAACAGAAACAGACACACAGACATAGAAAACAAACATTGTTACCAAAGGGGAATGTAGTGGGAGGGAGTGATAAATTAGGAGTTTGGGACTAACAGATACACACTATTATATATAAAACAAGTAAACAAGAAGGTCCTACTGTATAACACAGGGAACTCTATTCAATATCTTGTAATGACCTATAATGAAAAATAATCTGATAAAGAATATATGTATACGTATACACACACAGACACACACATATATATGACTGAATCACTTTGCTGTACACCTGAAACTAATACAACATTGTAAATAAACTATATTTCAGTAAAAAATAGAATACCCGTGATAAAGGAGTTGTAGGGAATATGGAGAAACCTGCCCAAGAGGCTCCTTTGGTGTAACTGTCAATCCTTAATGACAGACAAAGACAGAGAATGGTGAATCACACTTGGCATGAGGAGGTGACAACTCTGGTTTGGGAAGCAAGACGCCTGCTGTGGGCTGAAGTTTAAGAAAATAATGCCAAGTCCTTAAATGTTCCATAATGCCCTAAGGCTATTGTGGCTATAGGAAATGAAGTGTAAATGACTAGTAGAATTTGAGGGCAGAGAGGTAGTTCAGTTCAGTTCAGTCAATCAGTTGTGTTCAACTCTTTGCGACCCCATGAATCACAGCACCAGGCCTCACTGTCCATCACCAACTCCTGGAGTTCACTCAAACTCACATCCATCAAGTCCGTGATGCTGTCCAGCCATCTCATCCTCTGTTGTCCCCTTCTCCTCCTGCCCCCAATCCCTCCCAGCATCAGGGTCTTTTCCAATGAGTCA
>NW_011495058.1:1502101-1507455 GCF_000754665.1 Bison bison bison | reverse complement strand
GTTGCTTCCTGACCTGCATATAGGTTTCTCAAGAAGCAGATCAGGTGGTCTGGTATTCCCATCTCTTTCAGAATTTTCCACAGTTTATTGTGATCCACACAGTCAAAGGCTTTGGCATAGTCAATAAAGCAGAAATAGATGTTTTTCTGGAACTCTTTGCTTTTCTGATGATCCAGCGGATGTTGGAAATTTGATCTCTCATTCCTCTGACTTTTCTAAAACCAGCTTAAACAGCTGGAAGTTCACAGTTCAAGTATTGCTGAAGCCTGGCTTGGAGAATTTTGAGCATTATTTTCCTAGCGTTGTGAGATGAGTGCAATTGTGTGGTAGTTTGAGCATTCTTTGGCATTGCCTTTCTTTGGGATTGGAATGAAAGCCGACGTTTTCTAGTCCTGTGGCCACTGCTGAGTTTTCCAAATTTGATGACATATTGAGTGTAGCACTCTCACAGCATCATCTTTCAGGATTTGAAATAGCTAAACTGGAATTCCATCACCTCCACTAGCTTTGTTTGTAGTGATGCTTTCTAAGGCCCGCTTGACTTCACATTCCAGGATGTCTGGCTCTAGGTGAGTGATCACACCATCGTGATTATCTGGGTCGTGAAGCTCTTATTTGTATAGTTCTTCTGTGTATTCTTTCCACCTCTTCTTAAGATCTTTTGCTTCTTTTAAGTCCATACCATTCTGTCCTTTATCGAGCCCATCTTTGCCTGAAATATTCCCTTGGTATCCCTAATTTTCTTGAAGAGGTCTCTAGTCTTTCCCATTCTGTTGTTTTCCTCTATTTCTTTGCATTGATCGCTGAAGAAGGCTTTCTTATCTCTCCTTGCTATTCTTTGGAACTCTGCATTGAGATGCTTATATCTTTCCTTTTCTCCTTTGCTTTTCGCTTCTCTTCTTTTCACAGTTATTCATAAGGCCTCCTCAGACAGCCATTTTGCTTTTTTGCATTTCTTTTCCATGGGGATGGTCTTGATCCCTGTCTCCTGTATATGTCACGAACCTCTGTCCATAGTTCATCAGGCACTCTATCTATCAGATCTAGTCCCTTAAATCTATTTCTCACTTCTACTGTGTAATCATAAGGGATTTGATTTAGGTCATACCTGAATGGTCTAGTGGTTTTCCCCACTTTGTTCAATTTAAGTCTGAATTTGGCAATAAAGAGTTCATGATCTGAGCCACAGTCGGCTCCTCATGTTTTTTTTGCTGACTGTATAGAGCTTCTCCATCTTTGGCTGCAAAGAATATAATCAATATGAATTCAGTGTTGACCATCTGGTGATGTCCATGTGTAGAGTCTTCTCTTGTGTTGTTGGAAGAGAGTGTTTGTTATGACCAGTGCATTTTCTTGGCAAAACTCTATTAGCCTTTGCCCTGCTTCATTCCATACTCCAAGGCCAAATTTGCCTGTTACCCCAAGTGTTTCTTGACTTCCGACTTTTGCATTCCAGTTCCCTATAATGAAAGGGACATCTTTTTTGGGTGTTAGTTCTAAAAGGTCTTGTAGGTCTTCATAGAACCGTTCAGCTTCTTCAGCATTACTGGTTGGGGCATAGGCTTCGATTACTGTGATATTGAATGGTTTGCCTTGGAAATGAACAGAGATCATTCTGTAATTTTTGAGATTGCATCCAAGTACTGCATTTGGACTCTTTTGTTGACCATGATGACTACTCCATTTCTTCTAAGGGATTCCTGCCCACAGTAGTAGATATAATGGTTATCTGATTTAAATTCACCCATTCCAGTCCATTTTAGTTCGCTGATTCCTAGAATGTTCACGTTCACTCTTGCCATCTCCTGTTTGACCACTTCCAATTTGCCTTGATTCATGGACCTGACATTCCAGGTTCCTATGCAATATTGCTCTTTACAGCATCAGATCTTGTTTCTATCACCAGTCACATCCAGAACTGGATATTGTTTTTGCTTTGATTCCATTGCTTCATTCTTTCTGGAGTTATTTCTCCACTGACCTCCAGTAGGATATTGGGCACCTACCAACCCAGGGAGTTCCCCTTTCAGTATTGTATCATTTTGTCTTTAATACTGTTCATGGGGTTCTCAAGGCAAGAGTACTGAAGTGGTTTGACATTCCGTTCTCCAGTGGACCACATTCTGTCAGACCTCTCCACCATGACCCTCCCTTCTTGGGTGGCCCCACATGGCATGGCTTAGTTTCATTGAGTTAGACAAGGCTGTGGTCCGTGTGATCAGATTGGCTAGTTTTCTGTGATTATGGGTTCAGTGTGTCTGCCCTCTGATGCCCTCTCGCAACACCTACTGTCTTACTTGGGTTTCTCTTACCTTTGACGTGGGGTATCTCTTTACGGCTGCTCCAGCAAAGCACAGCCGCTGCTCTTTACCTTGTACGAGGGGTATCTCCTCAAGGCCACCCCTCCTGACCTTTGATGTGGAGTAGCTCCTTTTGGCCCTCTTGTGCCCATGCAGTCACCGCTCCCTGGACGTGGGGTTGCTCCTCTCAGCCACCTCCCCTGACCTCAGGCATATGGTAAGAAGGAGTCAAATTGTTTCAGAGTTTTATAAGTCACAATACCAACTACAAATTTCACTAGGAGTATTCCTGTGGTCATGTATGGATGTGAGAGTTGGACTGTGAAGAAAGCTATGTGCCGAAGAATTGATGCTTTTGAACTGTGGTATTGGAGGAGACTCTTGAGAGTCCCTTGGACTACAAGGAGATCCAACCAGTCCATTCTGAAGGAGATCAGCTCTGGGATTTCTTTGGAAGGAATGATGCTAAAGCTGAAACTCCAGTACTTTGGCCACCTCATGCGAAGAGTTGACTCGTTGGAAGAGACTCTGATGCTGGGAGGGATTGGAGGCAAGAGGAGAAGGGGACCACAGAGGATGAGATGGCTGGATGGCATCACTGACTCGATGGACATGAGTCTGAGTGAACTCCGGGAATTGGTGAGGGACAGGGAGGCCTGGTGTGCTGCGATTCATGGGGTCGCAAAGAGTCAGACATGACTGAGCGACTGATCTGATCTGATCTGATCTGATGCAGTATCATGGAAACAGGTGATGGTAAGTTGGACCAAGATGTCAGCCTTGGAGATGGAAAGTTGTGGTCTAATTCTAGAAAATCTTAGAAAGACACTGGCTTCAGAAATAAAAAAAAAAAACAATTTGATAATCAGTTCCTTAAACTCTTTCAGAAAGCTTAGATCAAAATGGCATTCTGCATTTTACTGAAACAGGGCTTACCTAGCTGAAAAAGAGTACTATATTTTATATTAACACAATGAAGAATGATACTACCACATCCATTTTGGATGTGCAAGTTAACTTTTTTCATGAAAGCACTGAAAGCAAGTTGCAAGTAACTTCTGCTCATTTTGTAGTGCAAATTTTCTGTATATATCTGTTTCAAAGTAGGATGAATAGATTATTGGAGATATGCTGTAAAATGACTGTCTTCCTTTAGGGGATACGTAGACCTCATGGTGTTCTTACCTGAGATGCTTAGAAGTTCTATATGTGTAGTTTGTATCTTGCGGAATCCAGATTCAAACAAACAACTTGAAAAAGACTGAGAAATATGAGCGTCAAATGAATATTTCATCATTTTAAGAAATTACATTCTTTTAGGCATGATAGTGATATCATGGTCATGTTTTTAAAATGCCCTTATATTTTAGAGGTGTATACTAAAAATTTAATGACTTCTAATAAATCTATTCATGGGGTTGCAAAGAGTCGGACACGACTGAGCAACTGAACTGAATAAATCTATATTGAAAAAATTGTAGTAAAACTATAGAATGTCTAAGATTTGGTTCAACACAAGCCTCCCAATGTGTGTGTGTGTGTGTGTGTGTGTATTAATGAAGATAATGGGAGATAATGAAGTGGGTGGAGTATATATAAAACAAGGCCATATGTATATATATAAACATGTATACATATAAAAATGAGTTAATAGTCAACAATACTGGAAAATATGTTCATAAGATTTCGTCACACTATTTGAACTACTTGTGGTCCATGTGGTCCATACTATTTGTATTACTTTCACATTAAAAACATTTATAACACAGGCAATGTGATTAAGAATTCATATGATAGCCTGCCCGGCTGACCAGTAGCATCTTGTAGTGTGATAATAATCAAAGATCGTTTCAGGCCAGGGTACAGTTCATAGGTTGAGAAATTATCTAAGGCACCCAAAATTGGTTGAACTTGTGTGACTGATTCATATTAATCGAGTTCAGAATATTAATGTAAAATTGGGGATACTTTCTCCTAGTGGTGAGAATCCTTGGCCCTTTCATTATATGCCCCCCCTACACATATCAAACTGGAAAGTTACAGATGTGCAAAAATGAGAGGAAAAGGGCATGCAGCATTTTGAAGGATATGTTCTCTATACCATGGTGAGACCTCCCTGATCTTCAGTTTAAGGGAAATTCTCCAGGGATTGGAGGCCCAGTTTTATTCCTCCAAATCCACTTGGTTTGTGCTTGGTATATATGCATTGTCAAAGTCTATATTCTTATATCCCATACTTTCTTATCATATTCTATGGCAAAGTTACTTGAGTAACTTTTAGATAGGTCTAATTCACTCACTGACACTGGGTCAGAGAGCACTAACCCAGGGATTTTTTCTTAAGTCTCATTCATTAATTTCTGGATTTTCCTATCATCTGAGGATAGTTTCCATGACCTTTGATCCAATCTTGCTGTTGCCCTATCAGACAGGGATCCTGTATCTAGATGCTCTTTGCCTTGAAAACTATTTAATGATATAATTGGTAGAGAGGGCAAGTCAGTACAAGGTAGTGGTGGGTACATTTTATGTGGCACTTGACAGTTTTTTTCAGTGTGTTTGTGGGGATCATTTAGGTAGTTAGTAATTATACTGACTTTCTATTGCTGTGTAATAAATTAACACAAATTTAATTGACTGTGTTGAACAATCAGCTTGAAACAACATTCGTTTATTATCTCCAGTTTTATGAATCAGAAGTCTTGGGTAGTATGGCTATATTTTTGACTCAGGACCTCACAAGTCTGAAATTAAGTTAGCCAGTTATGTTACTGTCTAGAGTTTTTAGTTCTTTTCAAGGTCATTACTGTTAGTGGATGGAGAAGGCAATGGCACCCTACTCCAGTACTTTTGCCTGGAAAATCTCATGGACGGAGAAGCCTGGTGGGCTGCCATCAGTGGGGTCGCTAGAGTCGGACACGACTGAGCGACTTCACTTTCACTTTTCACTTTCATGCACTGGAGAAGGAAATGGCAACCCACTCCAGTGTTCTTGCCTGGAGAATCCCAGGGATGGGGAAGCCTGGTGGGCTGCCGTCTATGGGGTTGCACAGA
>NW_011495058.1:1497519-1501867 GCF_000754665.1 Bison bison bison | reverse complement strand
GAACTCTGACATCTGCTTCTGTTGCTCCCTGGAGAAAATCTTTGCTTTTAAAAGGCCTCATAAAAAAAAAAATAAATAAATAAAAGGCCTCATAAGATTAGATCGGAGAAGGCAATGGCACCCCACTCCAGTACTCTTGCCTGGAAAATCCCATGGACAGAGGAGCCTGGTGGGCTGCAGTCCATGGGGTCACTAAGAATCGGACATGACTGAGTGACTTCACTCTCACTTTTCACTTTCATGCATTGGAGAAGGAAATGGCAACCCATTCCAGTGTTCTCGCCCAGAGAATCCCAGGAATGGGGGGGCCTGGTGGGCTGCCGTCTATGGGGTCACACAGAGTCGGACATGACTGAAGTGACTTAGCAGCAGCAGCATAAGATTAGATAAGACCCTGCAGGTAATCTCCATACTTAAGATCAACTGTGCTGTAGAATATAACATAATCATGGAAGTAATATCTCATCATCTTCAGTCTTCATAGATGTAAACAGGACATTACTGGGAAATCATCTGCCTACTATAATAATCCTACTCCGCAGACCAGCATCTGAATCTAAAATGCTGTTCTTGAATTAAGTATGAAGTTGTCCTGAAATTATAAAATATCTGTTTCTTTATGGGGGGGCCTTCCCCAAGGAAAGAGTTGATATAGTCCTGTTTCTAAATTTGGGTCTTTGGCTCTAAAACTCAAGAGTATACTATTATTATTTTCAAGGTTACACATGACCAACTATATATACATTTGCTTATAAAATTTACTGTATGTATAATTCTTTTGGTATAATTAGAAGGAAAGTGCCTACAAATTCTATCTGATATAGAAGTGTTTTAGAGATAACTTTTGTACTCATTTCCAGCTCTCCTTCCTAGTTCACTCTTCTTATAGAGTCAGTCTAAGACCACATATATTACTTTCAACAGCCTCAAATAAAATGCACACTTAAGGAATATTAACAGTTGGTCTACAAACTATATCTCTCGTTACAATGCATGTATCATTATTATATATAAGATTTCTGAGGTGACAATATTTCCCCTTTGTAAAATTATAGAAATAATAATTCAAAAAGAGAAAAAAAAAACCATAATTCCAAATCTAGGGAAACCATTTAAAAAATTTTACATGTATTTCTCTGAATTTTCTTCCTATGTACATATTAACATATAGATTTACAGATAGCTATATTTATATTATTTTTAAACAAGAGTGACCTTTTAATTTGTTGAGGTGAACTTCACGTAAAATTTATCATTTAAGGTGAGCATTTATTTAGTACATTCACAATGTTATACAAAACCCAGTCCCATCTAGCTCTAAAACTCTGAAGTCTCTGTCCCTCCAAAATAAAACCGTATGTGCACTAAGCACATTATCTCCAGTGCTATCTCTTGCCAGTCCCTGGCAGCCACTAATATGCCTTCTATCTCTATGGTTTGTTTTTTTTTTTAATTTTATTTTATTTTTAAACTTTACATAATGGTATTAGTTTTGCCAAATATCAAAATGATGTCAAGTCAGTGGGATCATACAATACTTAATGTATGTCTGGTTTCTTTCACTTATCATAATGTCTTCAGGGTTCATCCTCAAGATAACATATATCAGTGTTTCATTTCTTTTCAAGGCTAAATAATGTTTCATTGTGTGTGTTTACTACAGTTAGTTAATTCATTCATCAGTTGATGAACATTTGAGCTGCTTCTACTTTTGGGGGGCTGTTGTGAATAGTGCTGTTAATAAATGTGTGAATGTCTTTGTTTAGTACCTGTTAATTTTGGGGGGCATATAACTAGGCATTGCTAGATAATATGGTAATTCTATGTTTAACTTTTTGATAAACACGAGTGGCATACTTTATACATATAGTTGTGCAATATGCTTAATCAACTTAACGTAAATGTCTTTTGGTTTAATTCTGGCTTACTTTAAAAAAAGTTCCTAAACTTTGGTCATAACTGGTGTGTAGTTATTATTATTATTATAATAGGGGAAATTTTTCTTCTATAGTTTTTTGTAAGCCTGTGTTGCAGAGTAACTTAACTGAAATCTGTTGTAGAGAAAAAAAGATGAACACAAACATTAAAAAAAATACCACTCTTACTGGTTTGGTTAGGTAAAACAGGTGTTCAGTGCCATTTTATAAATTTATGGATAGTCATGTATTGAAGTGAAAGAATGAATATCAAGGTTTTTTGACAGCTAAAGCATTTTCTTCTGTTTAAAAAAAGAGAATGGGTGCAAAGTTATAACATTGTATAAAAATACATTTTTCAAACAGATTAAAAAGTCAATTGAAAAAATTCCAACTGTCTGCTCAATTATCATATTCATATAGTACTATAAACCAACTCAAGGAGCTAGAGCTCTGTGTATGTTTGTATATGAGAAAGCACTTACAAAATGCATTTATTTAAACCATCCAAACATTGTTTATTGTTTCAACTCTATGCTAGATACATTTCTAGGCAGTTGAGGTATATCAGTGACTGAGAGACAAGTGTGGTTCCCCCAGAGACTGCATTTAATATTTTTCTATAAATATTTTATAGAAAATTTCTATAAATATTTTATATTTTTAAATATGCTTTTTATATAGATATATTGTTATAATTATGAATACTGATATATGCTGAAGATACGGAGTTGGAGTTTTCTTGGATAATTACCTTGATTAATGTAAAAATTTGACCTAATAACAAATGTGTAACCTGAAAATCATCTAATGTTTTACATCATTTGAGATAGGTATCAGTAGCAAATCTGAATAATTCATTAAAAGGACAATTGTATAAGATGACTTGTATCTATTCTATCCATTATTTTTTTTAACCCTTTGGTCTTTGTCTTTTAATATCAGAAAAGGACTGACTGTTTTTCAGGTCAGTTTCACTGTTCTTTGGCATAAACCTGGACTACAGTGCTTTTCCTCCCTTGTGAGTATTTGTGGTCCTGTGAGTAAGTGGGTGATTGGAATGTTAGCAAATGTGATGTGCACCAGTTTGAGCCATAGTGAATATAATTCTTCAGGGGAGGCCTTCCATGCTCTCTCCCGGCATGTTGGCTTGACACAGATGTTCATGGTAACCTTGGAAAACATATGTTGACTATGGTGGAACCAAAACACAGAAAGAGAATAGGTGCTGATTTTCCACTTGGAACTTGAGCATCTGCTTAATAAGAACAACTATTTTGGACTTTGGTTTGAGGCGTTTTTTGTGTTATAGCAGCTAGAGTCACCTTAATTATACTTCTCTCCATAAACAGCAAAGGAAAGCAGAAGTGTCAATGTATCGGAAAGAAAACAGGTATTTAACAGTTTAGGATTGAATATTTAAAAAAAAAAGACTTGGTTTTTCTAAAACTCTCTTTTTCATGAGTGTGTGTGTGTGTACTTCTTTCATTTAGAATGAAAGCTTACAGACAGCCAGAGGAATTTAGGAATTTACTTTTTAAATTTTACTTCTAAAACTAAAAAGAAATTTACTGAACTCTATATAACACATAAGAATGAGGACACAATGAACAGAAGACAAACACATTTTCTGTGCTATTTCCTCCAGTTTCCTAGAGGAAAGCAACACTTGTAGTCAGTTTAACCAAGGATTAGACTGTGGGCTTCCCTTGTGGCTCAGGGGGTAAAGAATCCACCTGCAATACGGAAGACCTGGGTTTGATCCCTAGGTTGGGAAAATCTCCTAGAGAAGGGAAAGGCAACCCACTCCAATATTCTGGCCTGGAGAATTCCATAGACCATATATAGTCCATGGGGTCGCAAAGAGTCGGACACGACTGAGCGACTTTCACTTTCACTTTGATCAACAAAAAATATCCAGAATGATGTTTGTTATTTTTTGATTTTTGATTAAATAGACATTGTATTTATTATTGGAAATATCTAAAAAGGTTACCATAAACATGGAGATAGGCCCCCTCAAAAGATTTTCCAATTGAGAGTAAATTAGATTTCAGAAGTTGAGAACTAAAGAGCTTAGTCTTGAGTTATATTAATTTTAAAATGAATTATTAAGCAAATAGTTTGAGTGTACTTAGAAAAGAAAATGCAATTAGCTAATATCTTTAGTAACTTCAACTCTTGCCAAATTAACCTGCTATTCCTTTTCAAAGGGCAATTAGGCTGACAGTTGAGGAAATTGGCAGTTTTTATAGATCCTAATGTAAGTCACAGAGAACGCAATGGCACCCCACTCCAGTACTCTTGCCTGGAAAATCCCATGGGCAGAAGAGCCTGGTAGGCTGCAGTCCATGGGGTCTCTAAGAGTCAGACATGACTGAGCGACTTCACTTTCACTTTTCACTTTCATGCATTGGAGAAGGAAATGGCAA
>NW_011495058.1:1477139-1497419 GCF_000754665.1 Bison bison bison | reverse complement strand
ACAGTCTCTGGGGTCGCACAGAGTCGGACACTACTGAAGTGACTTAGCAGTAGCAGCAGCAATGTAAGTCAGGCATGTCACAAAGATTGCTTATGCAAGAAAGAATTGTTTGCTCTATAATACCACTCATAAGTGAAATTCTGGTCAGTTTATAGTGTACAAGTGGATATAGAGGCAGCTAGTGTAAAACTGGTAAAACTTTTTTTTTTTTTAAACTTAAGGGTCCTGAGTTATAAAAAAAAATTATCCCATAATTATTTCTCATTCAGTGGAAAAATAGTTTTTATTTAGCTTGTAAGAGAAGAACATGACTGAATAACCTTATTTTCATATTACAATATTGTCTAATAAAATTAGTAATTACACAGTAAGTTGTTTTATTATTATGTTGCTGTTTACTTAAATGACAAAATTTGCAAGCAGCACACCACAAATAAATTGCCATTGTGGAAATTCTATCAAAATTATATACATATATATGTATTAATATTTATGTGTATATATTTACACACATTTATATACCATCTTTAACAATAAAAAATCGTAGATTCACAAATAAGCTATGATACATATGTATATGTCTTATAGTCTATTTGGAAAATCATAGGATAAAATCTGCAAAAGATTCTACTGCACATTCTAGGGATACCAAACAATCTCACCCAGTAATCTAGTAATAATAAAACACAATTCACACTGATTTAAAGTGAGAAAGGGAGAACAACAGCTAATGAAAATGTTGATGATGAACAACTCACAACAGTAATAATGCATAGTTAATGGTGTTCTTTTGAACATATCAGGATTTCCAAATATATACACATGAACAGATCTATTTATCTGTTGTTGTTGTTGTTCAGTGGCTAAGTTATATGTGACTCTTTGCGACCTCATGGACGGCAGCATGTCAGGCTTCCCTGTCCTTTACTATCTCCCGGAATTTGCTCAAACTTATGTCCATTGGGTCAGTGATGCCATCTAACCATATCATTATCTGTCATCCACTTCTCCTCTTGCCCTCAATCTTTCCTAGCATCAGAGTCTTTTTCAGAGAGTTGGCTCTTTGCATCAGGTAGCCAAAGTATTGGAGTTTCAGCTTCAGTATCTATCACTGCATAACAAATCATCTCAAACTTACTAGCATAAAACAACAATCATTTTACTGTGCTCACAGAGTCCGTATCAGGAATTTGGAGAGGGCCTAGTTTCTAAAGGCTGCCGTAATCGGTTATTACAAATGTGGTCATTTAAAACAACAGTTATTCTTTGGAAGTTTCAGAGGCCAAGGGTTCCAAATCAAGAGATCTGTAAGGACAGTGGTTGCTCAGAAGACTCTAGAAGAGAATCTATTCCTTGCCTCAACATCCAAATGAAAAGCCTAGAGTTAAAAATTATGTTCAGTTCAGTCACTCAGTCGTGTCCAACTCTTTTGACCCCATGTGACTGCAGTACATCAGGCCTCCCTGTCCATCAGCAACTCCCAGAGTTCACTCAAACTCGTGTCCATTGAGTTGGTGATGCCATCCAACCATCTCATCCTCTGTGATTTCACTAGGTGGACTCAACAGTACATGTGAATTGGCAAAAGGAAAAATCAGTCACCTTGAAGGTAAATCAATAGACATTTTCTAAATGGAAGAACAGAGAGAAAGAAGACAAAAGAAAAATGATCAGAACCTTAGATGTTCAGATGACACATGGGGCAGTATCAAGATTCATCCTATGTTAATGAGAGTTCCAGAAAGAGGAGAAACAGAAATATATATGCAAAGAAATAATGTTACCAAGTTCCCAAATTTAATTAAGCGATGTTAAATTATAGGTAAAAGATACTAAATTAACCCCAGGTAGAAAAACTGTTAATATAACATTGTATCATTTTCTAGACATTAACTCATTCCCTGTATTGGAAATGCTTTACTGGCTGCTGTGGCATAAGATCATCTGAGTTTGCTTCTGCTATCAAGTATCTCAGTGACCCAGTTTTCCTATTAGTGTCTTTGGTTTAAGCCTCAGTTCGTGATGGTATCTTGGGTCATCACTTGCAATAAAAGTACTACTTGTCCATTGAGTCTATTTCTCATTCTCATTTGCCTAGGGCAACGACTGGGCTTCCCTGGGGGCTCAGATGGTAAAGAATCCACCTGCAATGCAGGAGACCTGGGTCCAATCCCTGGGTCAAGAAAATCCCCTGAAGGAAGGCATGGCAACCCACTCTAGTATTCTTGCCTGGAGAATCCCCATGGACAGAGGAGCTTGGTGGGCTCCAGTCCGTGGGGTCACAAAGAGTTGGACATGACTGAGCGACTAAACACAGCACAATAAAGTGCCCGAAAGCAAGTATTTTCAGCTTTGTAAGCTGTCCAGTCTCTGTCATACTACTCCCTTTTGTTATTTTAGTGCAAGAACCACCATAGACAATACATGAACTAGTGTGTGGCTTCTCCCAATGACACTTACAAAACATAGGATGTGTCTTAGGTTTGGGGTGCAGGATGTGGTTTGTTCAGTCCTGTTTGGGATAATGTAAGATGGACTTCTTGGCACAAAAAGTAGGAAATTTTAGCCCTGAAATGACATGCCATTCTTAAAAAAAAAAAAAAAAAGACTGTGATTCACTTACTTCTGAAAGTGCTTATATTATGGTTTCATATGATGAGAAGAAAACCACTTTTCCTTTTAAAAGAAAAACAATCAAATTCAAGAAACAATTACCTAGAAGATTGCTACTGGTGAACTATAAGCTCAACTACTTCTTTTTCAATACTTTTTATTAATAATTTGGATGAAGTTAGAAAAACCTTTATTTCAAAATGACATAAGGAACAGAAGCAGTAAAGATGTCTAATATTTTAGAGAAGAGAATAATGAAGCTATTCTAATGATCTCTTAGAAAACAATTTAAGGTGATAGGATACCTGCATAACATATTATGTGAAAAAAATAGGATATGTTTAAATACAGTAAAATCTCAATTTTGTATAAAACATCGACAAACACCAGATAATGAACACCATACTATTATACCTGTTTAATAATATTTAACTTTCTGGAACATTTATTATATTTGCCCTTTAAGAAATTTATAACTTTTTTACATTTAATGCTTACAACTAACCTATATAGAGGATTTTATCACTTCTTCTTAAAATGAGAGACCTTAGAAAAATTATTTGCTTAAAGTCCATATATATTAATTTTTGGATTTAGATTTAAATTCTTTTTTTTTTTTCTGATTGCAAAGGCAATGGCCTAATTTGCTAGTTTTAAAGGATGGGATTATGACTTTACTTTATTCTCTATATACTACATATTTTTGCATCTTTTCACATTGAAAAGGTATTATTTAATTATGATAAAAATAAAGATAGGAATTGTTGACATAGTAAATTGATATCTTACAGTCATAATAATATGTTAAGATTACTGAATTTATATTTTGAAAAGAAATTCAATAATACAGACCTGGATGGATTTATTTATTTTACCACATTCAAAAATAAACAAAAATATTTTTTATTGTAGAGTTGATATACAATATTGTGTTAGTTTCAAGTGTACACAAAAATGATTTAGTTATGTGTGTATATATTTATATATATTATGTATATATAGATATATTTTTCAGAATGTTTTCTCTTATAGGTTACTATAAAATATTGAGTAGAGTTTTCTCTGCTACACAGTAGGTCTGGATGAAATAGTCTAGATTAATAGATGTTCATGTGAATTTGGTTGATAGAGTCTTAATGAAGGCATTTACTTTCAATACTCATACAGGCATGAGATACACATATTTAAGCACAGCATCTATTACCTGGGACAGCGCTATCCAAACATGGCCCTAATTGCTTGCCAACCATAACTGTTACTAGTTTATGATGAGATAAGGAAATAAATTGAGAGGAAACAATCAACTGAGTAATTTCATGTTAGATGAATCTAATAATAACAAACAGGGCTTAAAGTTTGTCTTTTCACTATTTTACTTTGTTTTTTAAAACAAAACTTTGGTCCTTGAGAGAGAGGAATAAAAGCTCAGTGGTACTTCACTATAGACAGTAAGAGAATCGCTGACCTGGGAGGTCATGTGTGCCAGTGGATACACGTCTGTGGTACTTATACACACTCGCATGTGAAATTTAAGTGGAACTTTCAGAGAAAGGGAGTTAGGATAATTACAAATCTGGAAATGTCATCACACAATGAATGATAAACTGGAGAGTTAGCAATAGGTTTTAGCAAAGATTTTGAAATTTGAATAGTCAGCGGAGGAAAAGGACCAATTGCTCATTATATATGGATAGAACTAGAACAAAAATATGTTAATAGAAATGAATATAAAATTTTGACTCAATCATTAAGAAGCTTAACTATCAAAGTACTAAAAATGCGTGTATTCTAAGATGGGAAATTTCACCACAGTAGAGCTATTCAAATAATTCTGAGTGAAAACTTGGGAGACATTTGGTGTAAGACTGATTCTTGAAAGTTCTTACTCTCAAAATCAGATAAATAATCTGCTTTGGTAATGTTGTCCCAAGTTAACACTGGACAGAGCGCTCAGTGGGCTCTGAAACCAATAGCGCAGCTGTCCATGTAAATTCAAGACTATACTAATTAAATGGGTTGACCTTCTTTATGTTACATGTTTTGACTCCCTTAGGTATAGAGTTTTGGCTACTTTATTTTTTAAATATCACTTATTCTGAAATGGCATTGAGAAATCTACATACATTTTCTTCCTCGGTCTTCATTTTTGTTCAGTGAGATGCTTTTGGCTATCTAAATATTTTTCTCCACATTATATAACTTACTTTTGGTGTGTTCTAACAGGACAAGCCAGTCCTGATATATACTCAGGAACAAACAGTGAATTTGACAGCCATAGGTGTAACAAAGATAAAATGAATTCATATTATATGTCCTGAAATAACCTCCTCTCATCTTGACTCTCATAGGAACTTCTTTATACCTTATTTCCTTCACTGCACTATATTTATCATTCTTTTTCAATGATCCAGTGGATGTTGGCAATTTGATCTCTGGTTCCTCTGCCTTTTCTAAAACCAGCTTGAACATCAGGAAGTTCACGGTTCACATATTGCTGAAGCCTGGCTTGGAGAATTTTGAGCATTACTTTGCTAGCGTGTGAGATGAGTGCAATTGTGTGGTAGTTCAATTCTTCGGCGCTCAGCCTTCTTCACAGTCCAACTCTCACATCCATACATGACCACAGGAAAAACCATAGCCTTGGCTAGATGGACCTCTGTTGGCAAAGTAATGTCTCTGCTTTTCAATATGCTGTCTAGGTTGGTCATAACTTTTCTTCCAAGGAGTAAGCGTCTTTTAATTTCATGGCTGCAGTCAACATATGCAGGTATTTTGGAGCCCCCCAAAATAAAGTCTGATACTGTTTCCACTCTTTCCCCATCTATTTTCCATGAAGTGATGGAACCAGATGCCATGATCTTCGTTTTCTGAATGTTGAGCTTTAAGCCAAAGCACAAGGCATGCATGTTTTCCTTCCACAAAGAAGTGAAAGAGAATGGGAAATATTTATTCCTATACAATTTTTACTATTTTGCTACTCATTGTAACATTAAAACTGGGAATGTTTATTGAGCTACTGCTATGTTGAAGGTTGTGCTAAGTGTGCTAGTTTCTTCTCACCATGTGTATTTAGTCATGGCTTAACTCTGCCTGTAACATGGTATACCTGGTGATTAACTAGTCTTGCTATTTCTAATATGAAATTTCTTTTGGTTTCTATGTGCCAGGCTAGGGAATTGGGGATATTTTGATTTTCCCTTGGAAAGCCATGCATATACAAGCTATTTGTATATGGCTTTAACCTTGTATAAAGCAGTGGTTGTATCATATTGTTACATTTTGTTACAAGAATAAACACCTCTTATATAAGGATAGCTCATTTTATAACAAGCTAATTTCCTAGTATTCATTACGGATGTAAGAGTTGGATCATAAAGATGGCTGAGTGCTGAGGAATTGATGCTTTCTAATTGTGGTGTTGGAGAAGACTCTTGAGAGTCCCTTGGATTGCAAGATCAAACCAGTTATTCTCAAAGGAAATCAACCATAAATATTCGTTGGAAGGATTGGTGCTGAAACTGAAGTTCCAGTACATTGGCCACCTGATGCAAAGAGCCAACTCATTGGAAAAGACCCTGATGCTGGGAAAGATTGAGGGCAGGAGGAGAAGCGGGGGAGAGATAATGAGATGGTTGGATGGCCTCATCGACTCAATGGACATGAGTTTGAGCAAACTCTGGGAGATAGTGGAGGGGACAGGGAAGCCTGGTGTGCTGCAGTCCATGTCTCAGAGTCAGACGTGACTTAGTGACTGAACAACAACAAATTTTAGTCTGACGTATAGATGAGTTGAATAAAATCATCCAAGCCTACTATAGTTACATATGATAGAGAAACCACCACTCCACGGACAACTTACAAACCATGGTGAGAATATGGAGTGGTAGTAACCATTTTTAAGAATGGATTGTTAGTAAACTGAGTGTATGAGACTGGAAATGCTGGTAAAAGAGTCCTGAGGCTGAGGCAGAAACTTAAGTCTGCAATCATTCTTCTCTTGTCTTGCTGTTGATGCCAGATTTAGAGCAGAGGCTTTGTATTTGTAACCCAGCATGCTTGGGTTTCTACTCTATTTAAGTCACTTAAATGAGTAAACACAGGCAAGTCATGTAATTTATCTGTGCCCCAATTCCATATTGATAAAATGGAAACAATAATACCTCCATCTGAAGGTTGTTGTGAGGAATAAACAAAGTAATCTAGGCTAAACATGAACATAATATCCAGTACTTAGTAGACTCTCAGCAAATGGTTGTTTTTTTCTTCCTTCATAGCTGATTTTTGAATGTTTGTCTGGCTTTGTCTTTTTATTCCCTATGATATTACTGCTTATTATAAACACTAATTCTAATTCTAACATACATGCTTTTGATAGTTGACCATATTCTAGCTTCTCAGATTCATCTACACTCTTGTCTTGGCTCTATTTTTTTTTTTTTTTTCTTTTCCTTTGGACACTCAGCTTCATAGCTATCCTTTTCTCACAACTTCACCTCATATAATCCTCTCAAGAACAGAGAAAGCATAAAGAAATATTAGTACAAGCATAAGAAAACAAAGAAGATCTGACTTTTTCATAGAAAGATATTTTTAATCACAAATATCTGATGAAATTTGCCTTCTGTGGGTATAAATAATATTTTAACAAGCCTTATGCCAGCTTCATTAAAGTTTTTTTTTGTTGTTAAAATGGTTTTACTCATCAGGAGAGGATAGTAATAGAGTATGCTGCAATATCTTTATATTTACACTTTTATCTCACTATTTTTCTGTGGCAGAAGAGCAGTGATAGCTTAGCCAGGTAAAATTTGCCAGTATGTGAACCTTGATTTCAATATAAGTAAATGCCCTAGTTTATATAGCTATGTAATCATTATAATATAGAGTTATGATTTTGTTGACTTGAATTCTGCCTTAGACAAATATTATATTTTTAAAAATGTGTAACATTCAGGAAAGTATCAAATTAAAGAAACTAAATATTAACTAGGTTTTCTTTAAGGAAGAAGGGATTTACGAAGTACAGTTTAAACTGATTAGATAAGCCCATAAATCATTCTAGGTTTTCATTGATTTCTTGCATATCCTAAGATTATCTGGATTGAGAAACTGTAATTTCTGTCATTAGTTTCTTTATCCTTACCACAAACATGACATATAGCCTCAAATATTCAAGAATATTAAGTCTTTAAAATGTAGTGTGCATTTAAAATCAGAAGGAAAAAGTAGGTGAATTAAATAATCAGTGCTATATTACTATATGTTAAATATTCCTGTAAGAGACTATAGTAAATAAAACACATATCTGTATTTTTAAGTAAGAAGTATTTTCTTAAGAGCATCATAACGCAGATAGTTTATTTTTACGAGTTTATTTAGAACTTCAACATTATTGAAGAACTTCTAGGATAAAAGGAGCATGTTACAAGTACTTGTACCTTATTGAATTTAGCCCTTCATTGCTTTACTTAAGTATTCATAGTTATCTATTACTGCTAAAATTTATATTCACTACAAGCTCATTAGTACAACTAATTTATCTAATACAATTATCATGGGATAAAAATACCAGACTAAATTATTCAATTATTGGTTAGCAATTTGAGCTGGACTTACAGTCTCAACACAGTGACTCACTCTGGCTGACCAGCCTAGGCTTGTTCACATGGAGACCTATTTCAAAAGAAGCAAGAACATAACCACCAAAGTACCAGCATTTTTTGAATCTCTGCTTGTATTATGTTATATCCCATTGGCTCAGATAGTAAAGAATGTGCCTGCAATGCAGGAGACCTGGGTTCAATCCCTGTGTCTGGAAGATCCCTGGAGAAGGGAATGGCTACCCACTCCAGTATTCTTGGAGCTTCCCTGTTGGCTTAGATAGTAAAGAATCTGCCTGCGATGTGAGAGATCTGGGTTTGATCTGTGTGTCAGGAAGGTGACCTGGAGAAGCGAATGGCTACCCACTCCAGTATTCTTGCCTGGAGAATTCCATGAACAGAGGAGTCCATGGGATCACAAAGAGTCAGACACGACTGAGAGACTAAAACACCCACACACAGACACATACACACACAACAAGGCCCATCAGTCAGTGTGGTACAGTACAGCATCAGTCAAAGATGAGGACACAGGATGCCATGTATTGGCTTGGTACTGTGCCAAAATAACCTACCACAGTAAAAACTTACAGGGTTATTCACATTAGGCATTCTCTTATTTCATAATAAAATAGTCAAAACACAAAATGGAAACATTGCCTATTCATCTAGAATTGTATTCATTGGTGCTGATAGCGTATGGTGAATGATGTCAGATTCATGATATCTAAAGAAGATTTAGCTTCAGGACCATGGACCAGGCTTGATTCAGTTCAGTTCAGTTCAGTTCAGTCGCTCAGCCATGTCTGACTCTTTGTGACCCCATGAATCGCAGCACTCCAGGCCTCCCTGTCCATCACTAACTCCAGAGCTCACCCAGACTCACGTCCATCGAGTTAGTGATGCCATCCAGCCATCTCATCCTCTGTCGTCCCCTTCTCCTCCTGCCCCCAATCCCTCCCAGCATCAGAGTCTTTTCCAATGAGTCAACTCTTCACATGAGGTGGCCAAAGTACTGGAGTTTCAGCTTTAGCATCATTCCCTCCAAAGAAATCCCAGGGCTGATCTCCTTCAGAATGGACTGGTTGGATCTCCCTGCAGTCCAGGGTACTCTCAAGAGTCTTCTCCATCACCACAGTTGAAAAGCATCAATTCTTCGGCGCTCAGCCTTCTTCACAGTCCAACTCTCACATCCATACATGACCACAGGAAAAACCATAGCCTTGACTAGACGGACCTTAGTTGGCATAGTAATGTCTCTGCTTTTGAATATGCTATCTAGGTTGGTATCTAGCTTTCCTTCCAAGGAGTAAGCGTCTTTTAATTTCATGGCTGCAGTCACCATCTGCAGTGATTTTGGAGCCCCCAAAAATAAAGTCTGACACTGTTTCCACTGTTTCCCCTTCTCTTCCCCATGAATTGATGGGACCGGATGACATGATCTTCGTTTTCTGAATGTTGAGTTTTAAGCCAACTTTTTCACTCTCCTCTTTCACTTTCATCAAGAGGCTTTTGAGTTCCTCTTCACTTTCTGCCATAAGGGTGGTGTCATCTGAATATCTGAGGTTATTCATATATCTCCCTGCAATCTTGATTCCAGCTGTGCTTCTTCCAGCCCAGCGTTTCTCATGATGTACTCTTCATAGAAGTTAAATAAGCAGGGTGACAATATAGAGCCTTGAAGTAGTCCTTTTCCTATTTGGAACCAGTCTGTTGTTCCATGTCCAGTTCTAACTGTTGCTTCCTGACCTGCATACAGGTTTCTCAAGAGGCAGGTGAGGTGCTCTGGTATTCCCATCTCTTTCAGAATTTTCCACAGTTTATTGTGATCCACACAGTTATACTGATTCTTACTGATCACATACTGATTCTTTACCAACTGAACTATCAGGGTAGCCCAAGGCTTGATTACTCAAGAGCTTTTGTGTAGCAGAGTTTTATTAAGGTATGAAAAGGGACAGAGAATGCTTCTGACACAGACATCAGAAGGGGGACAGAGAGTGCCCCCAGTTGCTAGTCTTATCGAGGCCTTCACATACTTTTTTTTTACCAGACCCACTCCCACAACATAAATCTTAAATTAACAAGATTAGAACTAACAATAGAAAGGTCTTACCTGACCCACTCCAACACATACTTCTTAAGATAACAAGATTAGTCAGAAGGTTCATGTTAAGGAGAAACATGTCCTTGAGAAGGATACATTGCTTTATTAACTAAGCAAAGCAATGTAGGAAAAAAAAGCATTTTTTCTTTTCCCCTTGAGAGCCCCAGACCGCTTTCTCCTTCTCAAGGGCTCCAGACCCCTTTCTCCTCCTTGGGGGCCCTGGACTTCTTATCAACCTATCTAGTAAGTGACTCTTTTCTTTTAGGAGAACCTTTTCTCTTTCTTTTAGGAGAACCCGCCACCCTTTTCTTTTTGGAGAATTATGTTGCCAAGGGAAAGGAGCACCATTTTCATTCCATAACTATTTCCTGATGAGGGGCATCATCCCTAAATTGTTGAGGCAACATATTCTCCTAGCCCTCATATTGAGAGCCTCTGATCCAGGGGCCCCAAGTAATAATTGGAAGAGGTTGTGTCACTTGTAGGAGCTTAAACAACCATTTGTAACTTAAAAGTTTTCAGACAGTTAGAAACCCCATTTTACAGTTACAGATGTAAGGCAAAATAATCATTAAACCAAGTTAAAACAAAATCAAAATTAAAAGTTACATTATGTCCATAGTTACATCAGTCCATCTTAGGATTGTTAGATGTCATCAGATCAAGAGGTGTCACATGATTGTTGTTGGTGAAGGTATTCGCAGAGCTGAAGAAAGTCCTTTCCTTGAAGTGGAGAAACACATCATTTGAAGCCTTCAGTTGATGAGAAGGTTGAAAAGCTGAAAGCTGAGTCACATAGTTAATTCTAAGGCATCAGGATCTATTACAATATCTGTGCACAAAAACAGTCTGTCATAGAGACAGTCCCTTCTTCTTAGGAACAGTTTGAGCCCTCATTAAAGCTATGGGTGAAACTTGAAACCAGCTGTCTTGTGTTTCCTGAGCTGGTTTATGCAGATGCCTCTTAATAACGTCATTAGCCTTTTCAACTTTTTCTGAATATTAGGTTCTCCAAGAACAGTGTAAGTGATATTCTATTCTATTAGAGCTTTTGACACCCCTTGAGTCACAGCAGCTTAAAGATGGAGCACTGTTGCTCTGAACTTTAAAGCTTAAGATCCCACTTATCTTGAGAAGTATAGTAAGATTTTGCCCATTAGTAAACTTAGGAGCTTTAAGCGTTAGCAAAACAATAGTAGCAATTACCCTTAAGCAATGCAGCCATAGCTTTTTTTCAGTAACAAACTGAACTCTGATCCTGTGGGCAAACTCAAAGCGGGAGCCTGCAAGAGAGCAGTTTGAAAAGCTTTAAAAGCCTTTTGAGTCTCTGGCCCAGCTTTTTGGTCTGGGCCTGCTGAGTCTCAGTAATAAGTTTATATAAAGGCCGGGCAAGTTCCCTATAACCCAGAATCCAAATGTGGCAAAGCTGTAATACTTAAGAATCCTCTCTATTGTCTTAAAGTCATAGGTAGAGGATGATTTAGTATACGTTTAACTCTATAAAGTATCCTTCAAATCAGTGACTGAACAATATTTGGCTTGTTTACAAATTTCAAACAATAAAGTGTAAGAATTAGACGCTATTTTTATATCTTGAACAAGTCTCTATTTATCATTTGACTTTTTTACACCCAAAATAGGACTGTTGCATGGACTTTTATAGGGAATTAATAGCCCTTGTTCCTTTAAATTTTCAATGGTGGGTCTTAACTCTTCCTTCACCTCAGGCTTTAATGGATACTGCTTTTGAAATGGAAATAAGTGAGGGTCATTGAGCTTGATAAAAATTGGAACAGCATTTTATGTTCAACCCAGTTTTTCTGTCAGCCCATACTATAGGATTTGCATATTCTTCAATTAAAAGAACAGGTTCCATATTTATGTAAACAGGCATGGACCTTTCTCAGTATATCCCTCCCCAGAAAGGGTGAGGGAGACTCTGGCATGATCAGAATTTCTTGTGAAAATAGCACAGAGTCTCAGTTGCAGCTTAGAGGATGACTGAAATAATAATGTTTGGCTTGTCCAGACAGTCCCATTACAGTAGTGGATTGGGAGGAAAGCAGACCAGGGGCTTCAATGAGCACAGAGAAAGTTGCCTGAGTGTGCAAAAGAAAATTGACTGATTGGTCCCCTACAGTTATTTATATCTGGGGTTCCTTAGGTGTAATTAGGATGGGAGCTTGTGTGGGGGCCCCTGGGCACCTTCAGTCCCAATTGTCTTGAGAATCTGACCCCTGGGCTCTATGCCTCAGAGGGCAGTCTCTTCCAGTATGGTCCTTTGCAGACTGGACTTGGAGCCGGGGGTGGCTTAGATCCTAAGGGCAATCCTGCCTGAGATGCCTCTCCTTCCCATGATAATAACAAGCCCATCCCTTTTCACATGTGTTCTTCTGGGTCTTTTTCTCAAGCTGTTTCTGAGCAGGTCTAACAGACATTGTTGGGGCTTCAGTCTTTTGCCTGGTTCTTATTTTATTTTTGCCTCCTATTTTCCTCCTCGTATTCTCTATCATAATATACCATCTGAACCAGCTGTAACAGCTTTTTAAACACTAATTTGTTCCAAAAGCCTGTTTTCATAACTTACGGCAGATATCTGGAGCCAACTGAGTGACAAATCTGTCTTTTAAGATTACTTCTCCTTCTGAATTTTTGGGATCAATGTCAGTAAACTTGTGGAGAGCTTCCTATAGTCTATCTAGAAATTTACCAGGAGTTTCCTTCTCTCCTTCTTCTATGTCAGCTCACTTAGCATAGTCTAAAGTCCCAGCATGTGCTCGCTTGAGTCCTTCAAAATACATCCAGCAAAGTGGCTCTGTTATTGGAAACCCTTGGCTCCCAGTAGTTCAGTTCAGTTCAATTGCTCAGTCGTGTCCAACTCTTTGTGACCCCATGTACTGCAGCACGCCAGGCTTCCCTGTCCAAACCAACTTCCAGAGCTTGCTCAAACTCATGTCCATTGAGTCAGTGATGCCATCCAACCATCTCATCCTCTGTTGTCCCCTTCTCCTCCTGCCTTCAATCTTTCCCAGTATCAGGGTGTTTTCCTAGGAGTCAGTTCTTCACATCAGGTGACCAAAGTATTGGAGTTTCAGCTTTAGCATCAGTCCTTCCAATGAATATTCAGAACTGATTTCCTTTAGGATGGACTGGTTGGATCTCCTTGCAGTCCAAGGGACTCTCAAGAATCTTCTCCAACACCACAGTTCAAAAGCATCAATTCTTCAGTGCTCAGCTTTCTTTATAGTCCAACTCTCACATCCATATGTGGCTATTGGAAAAACCATAGCTTTGACTAGATGGACCTTTGTTGGCAAAGTAATAGCTCTGCTTTTGAATATGCTGTCTAGGTTGGTCATAGCTTTCCTTCCAAGGAGCAAGCATCTTTTAATTTCATGGCTGCAGTTACCATCTGCAGTGAATTTGGAGCCCCCCAAAATAAAGTCTGTCACTGTTTCCCCATCTATTTGCCATGGAGTGAGTGGACCAGATGCCATGATCTTAGTTTTCTGAATGTTGAGCTTTAAGCCAACTTTTTCATTCTCCTCTTTCACTTTCATCAAGAGGCTCTTTATTTCTTCACTTTCTGCCATAAGTGTGGTGTCATCTGCATAAATGAGGTTATTGATATTTCTCCTGTAATTCTTGATTCTAGCTTGTGCTTCATCCAGTCCAGAATTTTGCATGGTGTACTCTGCATAGAAGTTAAGCAAGCAGGGTGACAATATACAGCCTTGACGTATTCCTTTCCCGACTTGGAACCAGTCTGTTGTTCCATGTCCATTTCTAACTGTTGCTTCTTGACCTCCATACAGATCTCTCAGGAGGCATGTCAGGTGGTCTGGTATTCCTTTCTCTTTCAGAATTTTCCACAGTTTATTGTGATCCACACAGTCAAAGGCTTTGGTGTAGTCAATAAAGCAGATGTAGATGTTTTTCTGGAATGCTTTTGCTTTTTCAATGATCAAACAGATGTTGGCAATTTGGTCTCTGGTTCTTCTTCCTTTTCTAAATCCAGCTTGAACATCTGGAAGTTCGTGGTTCATGTACTGTTGAACCCTGGCTTGGAGAATTTTTGAGCATTCCTTTGCTAGCATGTGAGATGAGTGTGCTTATGCAGTAGTTTGAACATTCTTTGGCATTGCCCTTCTTTGGGACTGGAATGAAAACTGACCTTTTCCAGTCCTGTGGCTACTGCTGAGTTTTCCAAATTTTCTGGCGTATTGAGTGCAGCACTTTAAAATAGCTCAACTGGTATTCCATTGCCTCCACTACTGGTATTCCATTGCCTCCACAACTGGTATTCCATCGCTTTGTTCATGGTGATGTTTCCTAAAGCCAACTTGACTTCACATTCCAGGATGTCTTACTCTAGGTGAGTGATTGCACCATCATGGTTATCTGGGTCATAAAGATCATTTTTGTATAGTTCTTCTGTGTATTCTTGCCACCTCATGTTCCCTCCTTCCCCTTATCTCACTTTCAACCCATTCATCTCCAAAAGTAGTAGCTTCCCACAAAATTCAAGTTTTCAAGTCAGGAGTCAGCATCTGTCCCAAGACATATATTACATCTCTCCAAGTAAGGTCGTAAAGTACAATTAGTCCCATAAAGGCTTCTATGTACCTTTTTGGATCCTCTCGACAGTCTCAACCACAATTGGGACTGTTTGAATTTCTATAGAGACAGAAGCAACCCCACCTTGAAGGGTGCCCCAGTTCTCAGCCTGTTCAGTTGGGAGCCCTGGATACAGGGGCAAAGTAGAGGATGGAGGGAGCTGAGGGTTTCACAGCCAAATCTGTATTCTTGGGATTTAAGTCTGGCAAGTCTTACAGAGAGATAAAGAGCAACGTATATGACACTTCTACTCATTTCTCTCATTTTCCACAGAACCAGTCTAATTATAAAACAGTATTATAGTTGAGGCCCTTTAACTGGTCAGTTTTCCCCATCTTCCAAAATACACTGTGGCCATTCAATATCACAGAAGAAGGTCAGGCATGTCTTTTTAAACTCTGGGGATCAAACTTGTCCCAGTTTTTAAAATACATTTTAAAATAGTGGTTCTGGAACTATCAGCTTCCATCTGTAAGAGAGAAAAAAGCAGCATCCACAGCTGTGGCTTCTTCCCACTGGAGGCGTCCCTCCCTGCCCTAGATGGGGGTGTAGACAGACTCTCCACCGAAGCTTTCCTTCCCTGGTCAGACTTAGTCTGTCCCTTACTGACACAGACACCTTACTCATCCCTCCAGGTTCTACCACCAAGGCAGGGTGGAGATGCACTGGGTTAGACCTGATGGGATCCCAAATTGATTTCTAGTTCCAAACCACCACGACCTTCATTTGACTAGTCCTTTTCCTCTGATGCTATCTGGGATGGAGCAGAGTAGTCTCCTGGAATGTTTCCCAAGCCAGGACTACTAGGGGAAGCATCTGTCTTACGTGTGCCTGTGCACACTGACTGCAGTAAAAGCAGTGAGTTATAAAGGGACGAACAAAAACCCAAGATGTCCCTTTTGAGTGTCACCACGCCAGTATCTGTGATAGCAAAAGAGGTGGTAGAGGATCGGCCACGGAGGAAAAAGTGATTTTTGTTCTCAAGCTATTAGGGCCCATCCTTCCAGTTCATTTCCACAGTTTCCACAGAAAGAAATATCTAAGGAGTTGAGACAAAAGCCACCAGAGAGCCTCCTCTGGTCCACTAATAGCTAACGCTACCAAAGGAAGAAGCTTACTGCATTTCCAATCTGACCAGATCCTGCAGTTCCCCATCTGTGTCCTCAAAAACCTCAAGGTCACAAACAGTACTTCTATTTAAATAGCTAGGAGGCATAGCCATGATAAAGACTCACTTTCAGGTCGCTGGCCCCTGAGGCAGGCAGTCAAGAGAGTGACCTCTAGCTTGAGAGACGTTCCTGGAGCTAGAGCTCTGCCTTGCTCCCAAACATGCTCTTGTAACTCTTGGCTCCTAACAAGGCTAGGTGCTTCCATACATGGAGTCTAAGTAAAAGTACATAGTAACAGCATGAATCACAAGTCCACTGAAAGTCTATGATCTGACAGATTAGTTTAGTAGTTCTAATTCCCCTCGAAATTATGAAATGGTCAAAGAAACCAGGAAAAGGTGACCGAGAAAGGAAAGTTGGGTCCACACACTTTGTCCATCTCTGTCTGCTCCCCTCGCAGGGACACTGGGTGTCTTTTGGCATTGGCAGGTCGGTATAAATCCTGACAAGGCCCTCCTTTTGGGGCTGCCTTCAGTCATTATGAGGGACTTCAAAACCCTAGAGCAGGGCTCATCACTTGCTTCACACAGTTTGTGTCTTTCATTCACACAAGCACACCGAAGGGTTAGTAAAATAAAGCAGAAAGCACGCATACTGAGAAAGCAGAGAGGCTAGATCTCTGAGTGTTCTTACCTTGTCTGAAGATCCCGGATGAGCCCCCAAGATGACAGCTTACAATGAATGATGTCAGATTCATGATATCCGAAGAAGAAGTTTTAGCTTCAAGACCAGGGACCAGGTTTGATCACTCAAGAGTTTTTGTGTGGCAGAGTTTTATTAAGGTATGAAAAGGGACAAAAAATGCTTCTGACACAGACATCAGAAGGTGGACAGAGAGTGCCCCCACTCGCTAGTCTTGCTAAGGCCTTATATACGTTTACCAGACCCACTCCCACAACATACTTCTTAAGACAACGAGATTAGTCAGAAGTTTTTATGAAGAAGAAACATGTCCTCAAGCAAGATAATTATTATATTGACTAAGACAAAGCAATATAGAAAAAAAAAGTGTTTCTCCTTTTCTCCTTGAGAGACCCAGACCTGTTTCTCCTTCTCAAGGGCTCCAGACACCTATCTCCTCCTCGGGGGTCCTAGACTTCTTATCAGCTTACCTAGTAATTGACTCTTTCAGTGCCACAATAATTTATTTGCTTGATAACTTTCCCTATAGAAGATAATTTCCTAGTGACACATGTGTCTCCATATTGTTTCTGTGTAGGGAACTTGAATCTTCTTCTCTCCCTCCATCCCACCATCCTCCTTCATTAACCCCTCAAAAAATTAAATCATGACCAATATGTTTCTTTTGACATAAAATGGACTCTATACAACAAACAAATCCAATAAAGACTTAAAACTCTCAAACATTTGCAAAAAGCAGATAAAGTATTTTTTTAGAGGAAGTTTACATGTAACACTCATTTTGCATACCCATACTTCAAAATTAAGATATCTAACATGAAATTAAAGTATATACCAAACAAATTTCAGAGTTTAAAAGTTTGAGGTGAATGCTCATATATGGTAAGTGACTGAGTTGCAACAACTCTATTAATGTATAGGATTTGGTGAGCAAGTAGAATTTATTAAGTACTATGTTAGTCTCTATATAAGCAGTATATTTTGTTGCTTCCCTCTAGCCCACTCCTTCTCTAATAGTTGCAAATCAGCTTCTCAATATCTTCCCCTCTTTATCTTCCTCATTTATGTACAAATAATTTTGATCTTTTTTTTTTTTTAATACTGACCTGAAGATTTGTTTGGGAAAATCTGTGAGTGGGGAGTGAATTATAGTTTAAGAGGCTAATAAGGCCTCTTAAGAAATTTTCAGACTAAGTAAACTGAACATGTTTCTAAGCAAAAGAAATGAATCAGGAGAAGAGTGAGGCTTTGCAAGACAAAGGGTGTAATGGTGGGATGTGTGCACATGGAACATAGGTATTATTCTTGGAAAGTAGAATTCTCTTGTTCCTCTCAGAGAGAAAGAGGGTGGTGATAAGTGTAGGCTGAAGAAAAGGCTATATGCAAGAGCAGGTGTGATGTAAAAGAGGCACAGTACATTGGAAGAAAATACTTTTTCTCATGCTTCTGAGTAAGAGCAGTGATAGGATCACTTACTTAGATTGAAAGTCCAGTTCATTTCAGTTCATCTCACATTATTTGAGTGTCTCTTACATGACAAGAATTGTGATAGGTATCTATGATCCAAACAGAAATAATGCACAATCTCTGTATTGAAGGACTTTAAAATCTAGGTGGGAGACAGCTGCATAAATCCAGTCTAATGTTCATGGGAAGGCTTTCAGAGGAAATGCCGCCTAAACTTGATTTTAAAGGATGTTAGACATTGACCATGAGAAGACAGAGAAGGAAATTATAAGCAGAAGGATAGCAATTGCCAAATCAGTCAGGATGGACAGATAAATGTTCAATGTTGATAGAACTCTTTCTCAATTGGTTTTTAACCTATTGCCCCTTTGATGAACATGAAAAATATTCACATCCTTCTTTCAGAGATGCCAAATTGCCTCCCACCAATAAAGACCCAGTTTTCTAGTATAAAACCTGAAGTTTTTTAGTAATGAAAAGACTCTGCCTGAGCAGATTGAACTGGCAGGGGGAATTATATGTAGGTCTTTTCATTAGCCATTATGGAGGAGGTGAATACTGAGAAGACTAGAGGTAATAGAATATAGATGGAAAGGGAGTGAAAGCTAAGATTAGCAAGACTCCTGCTTTTCACCCAGAGGAGCCATAGATGCCTAGAAATTTTTCCAAGACAATCAAACAAGCTGCTTAAATTTTTCTACCAATTGAATTGCAATATAACTCTTGATTGGAATATAATATACAATATAACAATTGATTAGAATAACTAACACATAGGAACTGCATTTCTCACTTCCACATGTTTCAGAAAATTGTACCAGTGTTCTTTTTATCTGCAGTTAAGTAAAGTTCAACAATTGGATTGAGTTGATCCTCTGGCTGTCAAAGAAATAAATGAGCAAACCAAAAAACTGATTTCCAAGTTCATGTTATTAAGTGATCTTAGAAGCCCTTATGATTATACAGTGGAAGTGAGAAATAGATTTAAGGGCCTAGATCTGATAGATAGAGTGCCTGATGAACTATGGAATGAGGTTCGTGACATTGTACAGGAGACAGGGATCAAGACCATCCCCATGGAAAAGAAATGCAAAAAAGCAAAATGGCTGTCTGGGGAGGCCTTACAAACAGCTATGAAAAGAAGAGAAGTGAAAAGGAAAGATATAAGCATCTGAATGCAGAGTTCCAAAGAATAGCAAGAAGAGATAAGAAAGCCTTCTTCAGAGATCAATGCAAAGAAATAGAGGAAAACAACAGAATGGGAAAGACTAGATATCTCTTCAAGAAAATCAGAGATACCAAAGGAACACTTCATGCAAAGATGAGCTCGATAAAGGACAGAAATGGTATGGACCTAACAGAAGCAGAAGATATTAAGAAGAGGTGGCAAGAATACACAGAAGAACTGTACAAAAAAGATCTTCACAACCTAGATAATCACGATGGTGTGATCACTCACCTAGAGCCAGACATCCTGGAATGTGAAGTCAAGTGGGCCTTAGAAAGCATCATTATGAACAAAGCTAGTGGAGGTGATAGAATTCCAGTTGAGCTATTCCAAATCCTGAAAGATGATGCTGTGAAAGTGCTGTACTCAATATGCCAGCAAATTTGGAAAACTCAGCAGTGGCCACAGGACTGGAAAAGGTCCATTTTCATTCCAATCCCAAAGAAAGGCAATGCCAAAGAATGCTCAAACTACCGCACAATTGCACTCATCTCACACGCTAGTAAAGTAATGCTCAAAATTCTCCAAGCCAGGCTTCAGCAATATGTGAACCGTGAACTTCCTGATGTTCAAGCTGGTTTTAGAAAAGGCAGAGGAACCAGAGATCAAATTGCAAACATCTGCTGGATCATGAAAAAGCAAGAGAGTTCCAGAAAAACATCTATATCTGCTTTATTGACTATGCCAAAGCCTTTGACTGTGTGGATCACAATAAACTGTGGAAAATTCTGAAAGAGATGGGAATACCAGACCACCTGACCTGCCTCTTGAGAAACCTATAGGCAGGTCAGGAAGCAACAGTTAGAACTGGACATGGAACAACAGACTGGTTCCAAA
>NW_011495058.1:1466219-1477039 GCF_000754665.1 Bison bison bison | reverse complement strand
GAAACAGTGTCAGACTTTATTTTTCTGGGCTCCAAAATCACTACAGATGGTGACTGCAGCCATGAAATTAAAAGACGCTTACTCCTTGGAAGGAAAGTTATGACCAACCTAGATAGCATATTCAAAAGCAGAGACATTACTTTGCCAACAAAGGTTCATCTAGTCAAGGCTATCGTTTTTCCTCTGGTCACGTATGGATGTGAGATTTGGACTGTGAAGAAGGCTGAGCACCGAAGAATTGATGCTTTTGAACTGTGGTGTTGGAGAAGACTCTTGAGAGTCCCTTGAACTGCAAGGAGATCCAACCAGTCCATTCTGAAGGAGATCAGCCCTGGGATTTCTTTGGAAGGAATGATGCTAAAGCTGAAATTCCAGTACTTTGGCCACCTCATGTGAAGAGTTGACTCATTGGAAAAGACTGTTGCTGGGAGGGATTGGGGGCAAGAGGAGAAGGGGACGACAGAGGATGATGGCATCACTGACTCGATGGACGTGAGTCTGAGTGAACTCCGGGAGTTGGTGATGGATAGGGAGGCCTGGCGTGCTGCGATTCATGGGGTTGCACAGAGTCTGACACTGAGTGACTGATCTGATCTGATCTGATCTGAGAAGCTATTTGGATTATCCATTTAGACTTCTCTAACTTTCTGATTACCATGTCCATAGGGGAATAATGTCATTAAGCTAGCTTTGCTTAAAGATATTTATTCATAATATCATAGGTTAAATTCATTGTTGCATTATGATTTAAATACTCCATGGTTTTATAATTTTACATTCAATAATCCATTCTTAATATCTTTGGATACATTTTATGGAAGGAATGGATAACTGGATTAAATGGTACACATGTATGAGAAGTCAGAGATTTTAACATTAAAATTAGTAAGAGAATAAAGTTATGGTAAATAAAATGGATATTATGGTAAATATATTCACATAGTGGGTATCAATGTATTCTGTTTCATAAAACATTAATTGCATAGGACATCATGATCATGACAAAAAGAATCACACACACACACACACTCACACACATGAAAGTCGTTCAGTTGTGTCTGTCTCTTTGCGACACCCTGGGCTATAGTCCTTGGAATTCTCCAGGACAGAATAATGGAGTGGGTAGCCTTTCCCTTCTCCAGGGGATCTTCCCAACCCAGAAATCAAACTGGAGTCTCCTGCCTTGCAGGCAGATTCTTTATCAACTGAGCTATCAGAGAAGCCCATATATATATTTATATATATTCATATTCTTTCCCATTATGTTTGTTGTTATTCTGGTTTTCCACATGGTCAGGGATTGCTGCAGCACCCTGATGAGAGGGGTCACATTCATGTATGCCTGGGCCAAACCCAGCTGTAACTGCCCTGGTAGGGTCACCCTCACAAGGGGGCTGGTTCGAGTTCCCTATCTAGAATCCTGAATGGCAGTCCTCTCTTTCCTGTCCCTTACCTAGAGGCCATTGAGGGCTCTAGAGGATGGGGAATTATGCTCCATCTCATACTAATTATTTGTAAACCACCCTCCCCCACTATTTCTCATACTTTCTATACACAATTTTAGAAGTCTCACAGAGACACATTATATTCTACTCTTTTGAACTTGCCTCTGGCTGTCTCTTCTCATTAGAGTCCCTCCTCCACATTAGCCTCTGGAGTTAGGTAGTTCCTCCTATATGTTTATCCAAGTTGCAGGCCCCATCATTCCTCCCTGTGCACTGAGTTTTCTTGATTTCCCTTCATGCTACCTTTAGAAAATGGCTATATATATAATGTATGTATGTATTGCATAATCCCATGATGGATTATGAGGTATTATTATCAAAGAAGTTTTCTCTCTTCTCTCATATTTCCTCTTTTAATATTATCTTTAATTGTGGTAGAATATATTTGACATGAAGTTTACCATTTGTGACCATTTTAAGTGTACAATTCAGTGGCATCAACTGTATTCATAACATTTTAAATAGTCATCGTTAATATCTATTTCCAAAATTTTTCATCACCCCAAACAGAAAGTCTATTCCCATTAGACAATTATTAACTCCCCATTTCTCCCAGCCTCTTGTTGTTGTTGTTCAGTCACTCAGTCATTTCTGACTCTTTGAGACCCCATGGACTACAGATTGCCAGGCTTTCCTGTCCTTCATCATCTCTCGGAGTGTGCTTAACTTCATGTCCATTGAGTCGGTGATACCATCCAACCATCTCATCCTCTGTCATCCCCTTCTCCTCCCACCTTCAATCTTTCCCAGCAACAAGGTCTTTTCAAATGAGTCAGTTCTTCGCATCAGGTGGCCAAAGTATTGGAGTTTCAGATTCAACATCAGTCCTTCCGATGATTATTCAGGACTGATTTCCTTTAGGATGGACTGGTTGGATCAGAATGATCCAGTGGTTTTCCCAACTTTCTTCAATTTAAGTCTGAATTTGGCAATCAGGAGCCAGTCAGCTCCAGGTCTTGTTTTTGCTGACTGTATAGAGCTTCTCCATCTTTGGCTGCAAAGAATATAATCAATCTGATTTCAGTATTGACTGTCTGGTGATATCCATGTGTAAAGTCTTCTCTTGTTTTGTTGGAAGAGGGTGTTTGCTATGACCAGTTTGTTCTCTTGGCAAAACTCTGTTAGCCTTTGCCCTGCTTCATTCTGTATTCAAAGGCCAAATTTGCCTGTTACTCCAGGTGTTTCTTGCCTTCCTACTTTTGCATTCCAGTCCCCTAAAATGAAAAGGACATCATTTTTGGGTATTAACTCTAAAAGGTCTTGTAGGTCTTCATTAGAACTGTTCAACTTCAGCTTCTTCAGCGTTACTGGTTGGGGCATAGACTTTGGATTACTGTGATATTGAATGGTTTGCCTTGGAAACGAACAGAGATCTTTCTGTTGTTTTTGGGATTGCATCCAAGTTCTGCATTTCAGACTCTTTTATTAACCATGATGGCTTTTCCATTTCTTCTAAAGGATTTTTGCCCACAGTAGTAGATATAATGGTCATCTGAGTTAAATTCACCCATTCTAGTCCATTTTAGTTCACTGATTCCTAAAATGTTGATGTTATTCTTGCCATCTCCTGTTTGAGCACTTCCAATTTGCCTTGATTCATGGACCTGACATTCCAGGTTCCTATGCAATATGGCTTTTTACAGCATCAGACCTTGCTTCTATCACCAGTCACATCCTCAACTGAGTGTTGTTTTTGCTTTGGCTCTGTCTCTTCATTCTTTCTGGAGTTATTTCTCCACTGATCTCCAGCAGCGTATTGGGCACCTATTGACCTGGGGAGTTCATATTTCAGTATTCTACCTTTTTGCCTGTTCATACTGTTCATGCGGTTCTCAAGGCAAGGATACTGAAGTGGTTTGCCCTTCCTTTCTCCAGTGGACCACATTTTGTCAGAACTCTCCACCATGATCTGTCTGTCTTGGGTGGCCCTACATGGCATGGCTTAGTTTCATTGAGTTAGACAAGGCTGTGGTCCATGTGATTAGATTGGTTAGTTTTCTATGATTGTGATTTCAGTCAGTTTGCCCTCGGATGCCCAAGGGACTCTCAAGAATCTTCTCCAATACCACAATTCAAAAACATCAATTCTTCAGCGCTGAGTCTTCTTTATGGTCCAACTCTCACATCCATACATGTCTACTGAAAAAACCATAGCTTTGACTAGATGGACCTTTAGTGGCAAAGTAATGTCTAGCCCCTGGTCACCTGTAATTTACTTTATATCCCTATGAACTTGCCTAGTCTAGATATTTCATATAAGGGGAATCATAGAATATTTGTCCTTTGGTATCTGGCTTAGCATAATGCTTGTCATTGAGCATAACATTTTCAAGGCTCATCTATTGTGTGTCAGAATTCAATTCCTTTGCATAGCTGAATAACATTCCATTTTATATATATACCACATTTGTTTCTCCCATTTCCTTAAAAGTTTTTTTCAGCTGGAACAGTTATTCTTCTCCCTCGATCAGAAGTCAGGCAAGATCTCTGACTTTTAAGCACTTGTAAGCAGTAGAAAATCTTAATATCACTTTTTGTTGTACATTCATAATCTAATCCATTAAAAATGCCTTGTGCCAAAAAATAAACTGGATATAACATTAAATCTTCTCCCCTGATCCTTGAGGCCCAGACCTGTGTGCCATACCTGAGTGCATTTGGTGTAGAAGCTCAAATGGGCTGATGCAACTCACTGGTCACTTTGAGGGTTCATCTGGTCCTACCTAAACCATGACTCTTTACTCATCTCAGATTAAGGTTGACAGGAAACACTAATCAGTGATTATCCACTTTATTCCCTTGAGAAGTATCTCTTCAGATCCAGTTTTTTTTTTAATTCTAGTACTTAAAATTAGTTTATCTTGAATAAAAATAACTTAACTCTATGTTAGTGCCTATAGTGTTTCAGCTTCATTATAGGATCATCCCTGCAGACCAGAGTCCCCTGTCCTTAACGGTGGTAGCAAAATCCTAACCCTGTTCCTGTAGATATAACAGATAGTGTTCCTGCCTAAAATATGCTCACAGACATAATCACAAAGACTTGTCAAGATGTGTGTGGAGGATTAGAGGCAGACACTTTAACCTCTGAGCCACCAGGGAAGCCCCTTATAGTGGATAAGAACTTGGAAATGATCAAATTTTCAATAATATCATACTGGTTAAATACATTTTTGAGATGTCTGTATAATAAAGTACAACAAAATATAATATCTTGTTTAAAAAAATTGGCAATCTGGTTAGACTGAGAAATTTTCTTCTGATGGTTTTAATATTAATTTCTTTCACTCTTTTACTTAAAACAGCTATCTTTTTCAGTATTCATATTGAATGGGATCACCAAATCAAATTTGAATTCTGATAATTTATCTTAATTTTACATACCCTGTATTGTTCTCCTGTCTTCTAGTATTCATAGTAGGAATGTAGAAGTGTAATTAAGAACTTGAACTTGCAAATCAGGCATACCTAGATTTTGGTTGTGTGAATTTAGGCAAATTTTAAATGTCTTAGTATTAGTTATTTCTTTCTATATTTCTGTCTATCCATCTATCCTTATCTATAAAATTGACATAATAGTACCCACTTCAGAGGCTTGCCATCATGATTAATTAGATCAGGTACAAAAGGTGCCTTTTTCTTTTCTCTCTCTCTCTTTTTTTTTTTTTTCTTGGAATAGACTTCAATGAAGTACTACTAAAAAATAAAAATGAACTTTCTTTTTGAGGCAAGCATCACTTTGTCTTGAACACACAGGCTCTTTGGATCCCCATTGCCTTGTGGATAGTTGCTGTCACTATCTATGTAACTTATTTTCCCTTAGATGAAACCCGGGCAAAATCCCACATGTTCCATGAGGTCTTGTTCCATGAATACAGAACATAGAAGTTTCTGAATCTAGATCTAAATTTTGTTTGTGCTCTTTGGTCCTTAACTGGAGTCGTGGCCCACTATTGCTGTTTGTTGATTTGCTTATGTAGGTATTCTTTTCTAAAGAAAGTTAGCATTCTTATATCATAAATTACCTTAACAAGAAACAACAGACAACAAAATAAAAATGCTATCAACCAAAACAAACTGTCCCCACCCCAAGACCCTTCCAGAATGCATTTCAAGCTGACACATATTTACTGAGTGAGTATTTGAATGGCTGTCTTAGAATGTTAGAAATGACTCTCGAGTTCAAAGTGACATTGACTATACCCAAAATGGAATATTTTTTTTCCTTAGAGAAGTTCATGCCAGCTAAGCCTTTTATTGTAGAAAGGTTGGCATTAAATCACAGGGTTAAGTCAACTTTACCTCCTCCAATTTTGGTGCTTCATTTTTATTTTGGACCTCCTGCATACTCAATTGTGGTAGTAGAGCTAATATTAAAGATGGGCTGGGGCTGGATTTCATTTGTTGGCTTGCTTCAGATCTCCTTTTATTATCTCTGGTTACCTAGCAACAGATAATGTTGAACTAAGGCCAGATGATGCCATCTAGGCTCATCCTTCTGCTATGATTCTGAGTGTTTATTCATTAACCATATTTCTTTAATGTTCATGCAAAGGTCCATATTAGTGTGAAAAATGGGAAAGAGTGATTTGGTTAATGAAATAGCCACATGTTATTTGAATCTCTAATATAGTGCAAGCTTGCTTTAAAAATATGCTGAGTAAACTTCTTTGTGTGTGTGTGTGTGTATATATATATATATATACACACACTTTGCAGAAAAAATAATTTGGTGGTGACTTACTATAATTTAAAAAGAAGTGAAAGTGATTTCTCTATAGGTGGTTTCTTTCAAATGGCAGGTTTAAAGGTGGCTGATCACAGTAAGGAACTAATTGCCTGGTTTTAACTAGGCTCACTGCTGTAAGAGATCTTGAAAATATTTCTTCTCCTGGTGTTTGTATCACCTTGAGCTTCAATATAATGATACCATACTCTTTTTGTATTGAGCCTTATTTCAACAGAAAATGTGAGCTATTTTCACTTTTTGAAAATCAGAATTAGTGTAAAAAGTTTAAAGCAGCTAAAAAAAGCTTTTCATCTTTTAAAAATTCTGCTCAGAGAAGTCAGCTTGTTTTATTTTTTAAAGTTAATAATACTGTGACTTTAGCTTCTCTCGACTATTTCTGTGATATTAGTCACTTTTACTTCATAAATATGATTACCAGTGCAAGTGGAGTATAATTGCATGAATGGATTTATAGAGAACCATGAGGATCTCAAAATTATGTAATCTAAATTCTAAAATTAAGATTATCTAGTTTTATCACTAACTCTTCAATCTAACCAAAATTTAAATTTAGAATTAATAAAATCAATGTAAAATAAAATGTTCATTTAAAAAATGACTTCTAATTTAATCCAACAACCTCTATGTTTATTATGTTTATATGACTGATCAAGACATTTTAGGTCTTTCGGTCTTGCAAATATGGGAAAGCAAAGTCCTTGTTTTCAGGTAACTTATGATTTATGAAAGAGACAATGGACCTCTAAGAGACTAGAACCAAGATAGAATGGAACAGAAATCTATGCAGATATAAATACATGTACATACTAGATCTGTTCAAGAGAAATAAGGACTTAAATTTGTCAGGTCAGTGGTTCTCAAATGTGCACTGTAGACTAACATATTATGAGACCTTTTCAGAAATGCAAATTCTTGAGCTCCATCGCAGACTACAAACTCAAAAACTGTGGAATAGAGTCCAATAATCTGTTTTCGTAAGCCCTCCAGGTGCCTCTGAGGCATGATGAAATTTGAGAACCGCTAGAGATGAGCTGTCGCATATAGTAGCCACTGGAAACACATTGCTGCACAATCTAAATCTAAATTAATTAAAATCAGGATTTGACTTTTAGTTGCATGAGTTACATTTCAAGTGGTCAGTAGGCAGAGACAGTCAGCAGCCACCATATTGCACAGGACAGATGTGTAACATTCCCATCATTGCAGCAAGCTGTATGGAACAGCATTGCTCTGGAGCATGGAGACCTCAAGGGAAAATTGAGAAATGAAAGAAAGTAGATTTCACTCAAATCACACAGATTCTTAAATGCATAAGTAAGGAATTTGAACTATAATCTCAGAGAAGAATGATTTTAATTTTTTTAAAGACATGATAAGCCTGGACTTTGTTTATGGAACATCACCCTTACAGTCAAGTGCTTGATGCTTCCCACTGATGAGACAGTGGGAAAGCAAACACTAGGTTTATTGGTACTGAGACTGAAATAGTAGGAAGGAAAAGAAGAATGTGTGTTTATAAAACCTGGAGAATATAGACCCAATGGGAACTGCTTACTCTGAATGATAGGTGTCAGAGAGATAGGAAACTTTAAATAAGACTGGATTTTGAGGGAATGACTGGGACAAGGTTAATGCTGTTGGCAGTGAGAAAGAAACAGCAGTAGTTTATCACATTACATGAAAAAAAAAAAGATCATGGGTTTGCCATGCAATTTTATCAATCCAAGAGCTTTTATATTCATCCATAAATTTTCTTCATTACTCTTATAACATAGTTTTATCCTGTTATTGTCCTTTCTTGTCTGATAATTTTTTAGATTACTGGTTTTCATGAAGAAAATGAATATTTTCCCAATAATTACTGTGAATGTTTTTCAAAGATGTAAGCAGTTTTATTTATCAATGGATCAGGTGGAATATGTCCAGACAATTTCTTCTTTTTTGGCTAGAAAAAACTTTTTATAGATGAAAGAGTTGCAAAAAAAGAAACCAGGTTGTAATGTATCCTGTGAAAATTCTGACTTCAAGTATCTGAACATTATAGTTTTAGTTTGTGGAAAAATTGAAATGATTTTTAGTTTCATGTGAAATAGAATACAGTCGACCCTTGAACAACATGGGTTTGAACTACGTGGATCACTTATACATGAATTTTTAAAAGTAGTAAATACTACAGTTCTATATGATCCTGGCTTGGTTGAATCCACAGATGCTGAACCATGGATTCAGAGGAACCATGTATGTGGAGTGCCAACTATAAATTATATGAGGATTTTTGACTATGCAGAAGGTCAGCATGCGTAACCCTAAGTTATTCAAGGGTAAACTGTATACAGAGTGCTAAGAGTGTCAAGAATTGTTCCAGTCCTTTATTTTCTTACAAATTTCACAGTAGTGTATACTTTATACATAAATGTATCTCTGTGGATTAACTTTATTTTATTTTTGAACATTAAAAAATCATTCTGGTTAACATATAATTTTTGCATGTTAATCAGTTTTTTATAGAGATAGCATAATTGGTATGGCTTGAGATATTATACTAAGGTAGAAAAATAATCACCCTGTTCTATGTCCAAAATTCCATGTTGTAGTTCTACTACTTTAAAGATATTAGATAAAGAGTAAAATTCTGTGGGCTAAAATTTCCCCATTTATGTAATGAAGAGCTTCAACTAGATTACCTTGATCTTTCTGACTCTATAGCATGAAAACATAATGGCTTGCAAATTGTTTATTAGCTGCTATTGATCAAAGAGCATACCTTGTGGGTGAGGAGGTGGCACAGGGCAGGCAACTTGTTGAGAAGGCGAAGAAAATAAAATGTGGGGTAGAGGATGGAGTTGTTTGTATCACATTGAACAGTAGCAATTGGAAACTTAACTTGAAGACTCGGATACCTGGGGTAATGTTCCAATAGGGAAATTGCTATCCTCATGTACATGTGATTGTAACTGGTAATAGTGTGATGGAAAATGAAGAATACTACTTAAGGTAGTCAGGAAGTGGAATGAGAAGGTTTTTCACACAGACTCACTCTGTTCATGTAACTGTTGTACTTGATCTGTCTCTAGCTTCTGTTTATATTGTTAAACACATATATTCAGAATTTGTACAGGGTAGAAGTGAATTTGGAAGATACATTCATGGGCAAACATCTGATGGGATAGAAAGAACACTGGGTAGGGAATCATGAAGACTTGTTTAGGTGCTAGCTTCTGTAACTAGTGCCATCAGTTCAGTTCAGTTCAGTCACTCAGTCGTGTCTGACTCTTTGCGACCCCATGAATCACAGCAAACCATGCCTTCCTGTCCATTACTGACTCCCTGAGTTCACTCAAACTCATGTCCATCAAGTCAATGATGCCATCCAGCCATCTCATGCTCTGTCATCCCCTTCTCCTCCTGTCCCTAATCCTTCCCAGCATCAGAGTCTTTTTCAATGAGTCAACTCGTCGCATGAGGTGGCCAAAGTATTGGAGTTTCAGCTTTAGCATCAGTCCTTCCAATGAACACGCAGGACTGATCTCCTTTAGAATGGACTGGTTGGATATCCTTGCAGTCCAAGGGACTAGTGCCATAGTGTTTCACAATTTATTACGTTGACCCCTGCTTCTATGCCAACAACCTTCTGAGTAGATTTGACAGTCTTAGACAGCAGCAGGGAGAGCGATCTACAGAGCAAGTGGCTAACTTGCTGTAATTTCCAGCCAGTCTACCTAGCTTACCAATTCATTGAAACTGGCAGCACTCCAGATCAAAACTTTCTGGTAACCATGCCAACAAGTAGTTCTAGGTAGACCAGATGGATTTGTGAACATTCAAAATGTTGATATTGATGATGTCCAAACTAGAGAAAGAAATAATAGATATGTACAGCAGTAAGGAGTGATTGATTATGTAGATGAGTTTAAAGCCTCATAAAACACTTGATAATTTTTTCCTCCCATAGTCTCGTCCTTTATCTGCAGCACCAACAGTTATTAAGTTTCTCTCCAGGCCTTTACCATTAGGGCTTGCTAATTGCAGATTCTCAGCCTCCTGATTATCATTAACTTCATTTTTATAGTCACTTCTTATTGACTTAAGGAGGCATGTCTATTATCAGGGAAACCAGAGTGATGGAGCACAAAAACAGTTAAATTTATGCTTAAACCTGGTCAGATTCCATCTTTGTTTTCTGCTTTTCCCACTCCACTGACCACAAATTGTTTTGTGACAATACATTTATTCTTGTCCTCTGTATTTCTAGACCAGAGATTTCTCAGTGACCAGAAGAGAGTTTTGAGTTTTTGTTATCTCACCAGAGAACTGAAAACAGTTTTTCAGTTCAGAAAATCCTTTACAAGATTTTCTATAAAGTAGATGGTTTATCAGAGAAGGCAATGGCAACCCACTCCAGTACTCTTGCCTGGAAAATCCCATGGATGGAGGAGCCTGGTAGGCTGCAGTCCATGGTGGGGTCGCTAAGAGTCAGACACGACTAAGCGACTTCACTTTGACTTTTCACTTTCATGCATTGGAGAAGGAGATGGCAACCCACTCCAGTGTTCTTGCCTGGAGAA
>NW_011495058.1:1465842-1466119 GCF_000754665.1 Bison bison bison | reverse complement strand
GTAAAGTAATGCTCAAAATTCTCCAAGCCAGGCTTCAGCAATATGTGAACCGTGAACTTCCTGATGTTCAAGCTGGTTTTAGAAAAGGCAAAGGAACCAGAGATCAAATTGCAAACATCTGCTGGATCATGAAAAAGCAAGAGAGTTCCAGAAAAACATCTATATCTGCTTTATTGACTATGCCAAAGCCTTTGACTGTGTGGATCACAATAAACTGTGGAAAATTTCTGAAAGAGATGGGAATACCAGACCACCTGACCTGCCTCTTGAGAAACCT
>NW_011495058.1:1451575-1465742 GCF_000754665.1 Bison bison bison | reverse complement strand
TTCACTTTCATGCATTGGAGAAGGAGATGGCAACCCACTCCAGTGTTCTTGCCTGGAGAATCCCAGGGATGGCGGGGCCTGGTGGCCTGCTGTCTATGGGGTTGCACAGAGTCGGACAAGACTGAAGCGACTTAGCAGCAGCAGCAGATGGTTTATAATTCTTAAAATTAATTACTGCACTGATACATTTGTCTTAATATAATCATTATTCTCATTTTAATATAAGTCCTTTCTTAGTCCTCTTTTCTTCCAGAAGCATAAGCTCTGGGCTATATACATATTTGCCCTGCAAATGGAGGAGTTTGGATTTGGTGATCTCTGTCCCTTCAAGTTCTGACACTAAGTCTGAAAGCTAAGGGTGATTATAAAAGGATTTTTCTGGTTTCTTGAGATTGAAGTTATAAGGCGTGGCCACTGTACTACTTTCTAAAATATGCTTTAGATTCACTGAAGGGAGTAAACCACTGCAGTGGTCTGACTCTGAATGCTGTGCATCTTCTGATTTTCCTCAAATGGTTGCCTTTCACTCTTCCATGCAGTAATTTTGCAGGCATTCAGTCTTTGCAGCCAGTGACATTTTTCTAATTTTAACTCAGGTTAATCAGCAGGGTGAGTATTGATGAACAAGCATTTGTTAAAACCATGTCTCAAGTAATGTCAATTTGGATTGAACACGTGCCATGCTGAAGAGATTTCTTCATTAACCTGCTGACACTGCCAATGAGAGTTCAATGTTGTTTCAAGAAAGAGCCCTAGAAGCACATGGCCCATTGCTACTTTTACTGTTGGCCTCAGTGTTCTGTGAATATTATGTCTTTTATTTTCCTAATGAAAGCTAAATAATTTATGAAGACCATTTAAATACATAATTTTAATTTTAAACATGCTGGTGACTCTGTAATAATTTATTGAGCTCTGGGGTGTTGAGATATAGAAATACCTAGGCACAAGATAGGACTGAATGAGCTACTTCTATGATCTTGATTTACTTATTTCTTTATTCATTTATAGAAAACAGAAAGGTCTATTTTGAAGCCACTTATCACTAAAGTTTTCCCTGACAAGCCTGAGACCCTCTCTCAGGGACAGGATATTATAATATCCATCTTGCCATTTTTGACAGTGTAGTATAGCAGCTGCTATGGCTTTCACCCTGGAAAACCTAGTGCGTGTCCATTTTATTTTCTGTCAAATTTGCTTAAGTAATAAAAATTATATATTCCACTAAAAATAATACTATGTTCATCATGGATTAATGAGTTCAACATCATCATCAAAAATTGGATAATTTAGGAGGATTTGCTTGGCAGTCCAGTTGTTATGACTTTGCTTTCCAATGCAGAGGGTATGAGTTTGATCCCTGGTTGGGGAGCTAGGATCCCACATGCCTCACAGCCAAAAAAAACACAAAACAAAACATAAAACAGAAACAATATTGTAAAAAATTAAATAAAGACTTTAAAAAATGGTCCGCATCAAAAAAATCTTTTTTAAAAATGTGGATAATTTACGTACAAAAAAATCTATGACGTGCACAAATATTAAGGGCCCACCTTGAAGAATTTTGCACATATACTCCCCAGGTTGAGATACAAGTGTCCCTTCCCAGTCTGATCTTCTCCTTTGCCCTGTTGAGGAAACCACTATTCTGATTTCTATCATCACTAATTTTGCAAGAATTTTTTATTCAGATCCAGAGATACATAAGATAGTAGCTCTGTCTTTCAGTAGTTCACAATATAATGAGGGGAGATAAGAGCCATGAAGAAATTACCAGAATACAAAAGTAATCCTTAAGCATTGTGTGTTCGTGAGATTAGTAATGCCATCCTAGATTTCAGAGTGTTTGGTATTTATAAACATGTATTTATAAACACTTATAATCATAACTGACCCTCACAACACTGCTGACAAATGAATGCTATTGTCTCCTTTTATCCTTGAGGCAGCTTAAAATAATAAAGCTTAACTATTGATAACATGCCTGTATTAGTTTTCTATTGCAATGTAATAAATTAACACATATTTAGCTGTTTAAACTGACAGAATTCATCATCTTATTTCTTGTGGGTCAGGAACCCAGACACAGGCTAGAAGGTGTACGTACACCAGTGGGCAGGAATCTCTGGGGCATTTGACTAACCTAAGGTCAGTAGTGTCACATAGGTGATAGGAAACAAGCGAAACATGGCTGCATATCTTATGCATCTTTATATCATGCTTCCGTGTGAACACGAAGAGGGAAATGACATTTAAAAAGGCTCTTCTAACCAGCTACAGTTATTATTGATGGCGTTCTTATGTTCCATGATTAGATTTAAAGCTATTAGTAATCTTAGTGCGATAGAATTTTAGTTCCATTTCAAAGCTATGGAAGCGGATGCTTGGAGAATTTAAGTAACTTGCCTAAGTTCACACAGCTTTTACATAAATGAGCCAGGATTCTAACCTACTTCTTTCTGACTCCAAATCCTCTGCTCTTATCCTCTCTATTATATGCCTGAACATAATATGTGAACTAGCCTTTGACAGATCTGTAGATTTTCAAAAGTTAGAGATATGATCAGAAATTATCAGTGATAATCAGAAATGACAGTGAAAACAGAGGTAGAGATTTGGAAAGTGTCAGAAATATTATTTGGACTTTGGGTTTCCTGATAGCACAGCTGAACTGAACGAATGAAATTTTCATCTTCCCTTAGACTAGTGTTTTATTGACAAATACTTTATTTTGATACCAGGGACTTCTATTTATGAATATTGTAAATGGCCCTGTGGAAGTTTGCAGTACACATGTAAGGAAAGTGCTCATTTCCTGAGCAGTATCTTTTTCTTAAGGACCTTTGGGAGGAATTTCTTTCTACTTTTCAGATGAAGAAGAGCTGAGTTCACTGAACTGAGTTATAATTTTGCCTGCTCAGAAAGCTTGGTGCCGAATTTGCGGCCCACCTTCACAAGTATATGACATTATGATCAATGTGCTTCCCCTTTTTTGGTCTTACCTTCTTTTAATATATCTTATCTCAATAAGATACCTTAAATTCTTTTTTGGAATTAGGGTATAAATAAGCAAATATATGAATAAAATTCAGGTAGGTTGTTTCCAGGAACCGCTTATAAATTTGCAGGTAGGCAGAGTTCCAAAGCTTAGCCGTCAGTCCTCCCAAACTAGGTGAGCTGAACACTAAATCATTAACATGGCTGTTTCGCTTTTGTCAGTAGATCGCAGTGACAAGGCCCAGGCGTTGCATTATAAAGATCAGGGTTCGGACCTACTGATAAAGATTCCACTCTGGTGTCCCCTTTCTTTAATTGAGAGAGTAACTAGATTTAAGGATGTGAAAGGGGCATTATAAGAAATTAAGGTCCTTCAACAATTACTTCAAAATCTGTCAGCTCAATTTAGATAAAAGTATGCTGGCACAGACTCAGAATGTGGTACAGCTCAGCAAAGTGATGATTGTTACAAATCAAAGCATCACAGCCCTTTCACATTTTCAGAAATGTAAAACTGTATTAGAAAAAAAGGATGCTGTACAACTCTGTTGCAAATGCGATATAGGAATTTGTTGTTGTCACTGAGCTATTCTAAAGAGTTCATAGCAATAACTTAAAAAAAAAAACAAAACAAAACTGAGGAGTAAACATTAGCAAAGCAAGTAAATTTAAAAGTTTCATAGAAATACCAGGAAACCAGAAGAGGGAAGTAAATAAAGAAGTGGTTAAAAATCAAACAGAAAATTAAGGGAAGATGGGAATCACATAGTATGAGAGTATACAAGAAGAAGAGGGGAATGTCCTAGAAAACTTTGAGGACAGAAACTCAGTGAGAGAGGTAAATGGTTGGGTGACACACGAGTCATGGGAAAGGAGAAGGCAAACGAGAGTCAAGAAGACACTAATCTAGAGACAGAAGAGTTTCAAGGACAATAATTGCTGAAAGGTGGCAATTATTTATGCATTTGATGTATGTCATAAGATGAATATTGATGCAGCAGGAAAATAGAGTTGAAGCAATAGCAACCAGTTGCCTATTGTTGATATTCTTTCTTGTGAAATTGGGGAAATTAAGAGACTGTTCTCTATTGAATGCAAAGAAATTGTGATTTACTAGATTCCTCTGGGGGTTTCCCTGGTGGCTCAGTCAGTAAAGAATCCACCTGCAATGCAGGAAACCCAGGTTCGATCCCTGGGTTGGGAAGATCCCCTGGTGAAGGAAAAGGCAATTTGGACCTTACATACTGAGCAACTAAGGGGCACCTATGCTTATTTAATCACTAATCAGTTCAGAACTAAAATACATTTCAGTTCATGCTTGTATTATTTTACTGTGGCTGCTGAACAAATTATCACAATCACTGCAGCTTAAAATAGCAGAAACTTATTTTCTTACAGTGCTAGAAGCCAAAAGTCCAAAATCTGTTTTTCTGGGCCAAAATCAAGGTGTTGGCTGAGCCATACACTTTATTAAGGCTCTAGGGGAACATCTGCTTCTTCCTCTTCCAGCTTCTGTAGATTGCCAGCATTCCTTGGCTTGTGGCTGCATATAATTCTAGATTTCAAGGCCAGTGCCTTCAAATCTCTGTTTGCTCCTTCTTCCATCGCTTCTCCTCTCTATGCAGTCTCTCACAATCTCTCTTGTAAGGATATGGCATTAAGGGCCCACTTGTAATTCAAGATCATCTCCCCATCTCAAATTCCTAACTTAATCATATTCTTTCAGAGATTAGAATTTGTCATCAATGAACCATTATTTAACTTACAACAATGACCTGTTTAAACATAAAATGGTATCTTGGCATAAAATAAGCACTTTGGTATAAATCTTCTCTGTTTTAATCTTGCTAGGCCTCAGTTTGATTCATCCTTCACATTACCGTGTCACTGCAAAAACTAAATGAGATCATGTTTATAAAAGTGTTTTCTAAGTGATAAAGCACTATGCAACTATAAGGCAATGTTAATATTTTAATATCAGACATTTACTCTAATAAAATATTGGGGGCTTCCCTGGTGGCTCATTGGTAAAGAATATGCCTGCCAATGCAGGAGATGGAAGTTTGATTCCTGGGTTGGGAAGATGCCTTGGAGAAGGAAATGGCAGCACACTCCAGTATTCTTACGTGGGAAATCTCATGGACAGAGGAACTTGGTGGGTTATAGTCTGTGGGGTCGCAAAAGAGTTGGACTGGCTTAGCGACTAAAAAACAACAACCACCATTTTATTGTGACCAATAAAAATAGTACTTTGATACTATAATGATATAATTTAAGGGAACCAGGGAAGATTTACAGAGTCAAAGATATTTCTTCTTTTTTTCTCTGCTTCCTTACTTATTAAATGTGAATAATAATAGCGCCCATATCCTAGGGGTTGTTTTCAGGATTCAATTAAATGAGTTAATGTATCTAAAGTTCTCAGAAAGTGTTAGACACATTGAGTTAGGAATAATAACAATGAAAAACCAAACTAATGAGCTCAGAGCTCTGGGTAATTGGTCTGGAATTTGGGAAAGGGATGTACCACCTGGAAATAGGAGGAGACTGAAAGGTCTGAGCTGAGATTGCCAAAGAAATGTTTTGATAAAACCCTCAAATGGAAAATGTTATTTTGGGTTAGCCCTGCCTTCACATTTTTTGTCCAATTAGTATTATTTAAAATGTATGCAAGACATTTTTTGTATTCAATGTTTATATTAGTTAATTACTAAATGACAAAAATATAGCTCTGAGGAGTGTTATAAGCAGAACACATTGCCCAACACTAGGGCTCCATGCAGTCTGTAAAACAGGCCATTGGGATGGGAAAAGTATTGATATTTTTAATCCCTATAAAATAGGCCTTATACTTTCTACATGTGGTGGAAAATTGAGTCACATAGAACAAATCCACATAAATAAATCAGACTATCAAATAAGTCCAATAATAAAGGCGTTGTGGAAGTCCAAATAGGGTAGAAGGGGCTAGAAAAGGCTTCATAAAATAGATATTTGAACTGAGTCTAGAAAGATGAGCAGGAATATATTTCTTATGCAGAAGTGTAGGATCATGTTTCAGGCTTAATAAGCAACATAAGAGGGCCTGAAAGAACGTAATAGATTCAGGGAACTGTGACTATTAAAAAATAAAGTTTAGTGAGCATTTGTAGTATTCTGGGAAATGTCTTTGAAAAGATTGAGACCATGCTATCAAGGAACTTGCAATTCTAATGAGTTTGCCCTTTTATGTAGGTGGCATGGGCTAAGTTTACACACAAAAAATTATCTTAGTAAATTTCCAGTTTAGAAAGTATAGCCTAGGATTTGAATACACATATTGAATGGTATACTGAAGCTATGGATATTTTATATTATATTTCTCTTTATTTCCCAGAATGTATCATTGAATGTATTAAGGGTTAAGGCATTCTATAATAGATAGAAAATAGAAATGTTCCAATCATGTATGTGATATTTAAAGCCTATGCCAGTCTGCACTACATTGAGAAAGCTCATTAGATGGAATAGAGTCTTCAGTGGAGGGTAAAGAGATTCCTTAACCTTCCCTATTCCAACTTTTCTAGAATCCCAATAACATCTTTTAATTCAAAGTAAACTTTGCGGACTTCCTTGATGGTCCAATGGCTAAGACTCCAAACTCCCAATGCATAGGGCCCAGGTTTGATCCCTGCTCCAGGAACAAGATCCCACATGCTGCAATTAAGACCCAGTGCAGCCACATAAATGAATAAATAAATATTAAACAAAAATGAAACTGTGAACCAAAAGATGGACTTTGGAGTCATGGCAAGGGGATGGAGAGATGAATCCCAGGCTTTTAGCTAAGTGCCTGCAGCTTCAAAGTAAAATATCTCACAGAAGTCACATGAACTTTGAACGTAGGCATCGAGGAGCCTGGACCACCTACTGAAGACAGCTAAAAAGCATTGTAGCATCTGGCATCTAATTCACAGGAATAAATTTTTGTGAAATTATGGTTTTCTTTGCTTAAAACTCTATCCCTCCTCCCATGGCAGTCACACTGGATCTTGAAGCTTCAAAAATAATAAAGTAAGTTTCTAAATTTTTTATTTTTGTTTTTCATATTTTATTTTCATCTATTTTACTTGGCATTGATAAAACTGAGATGTGACTACCATTTCTGACAAGAGCTAATAATTACCAACATTAAATAAGTTAGAATGAATTAAATCCACCCTGAAGTTCAACAGTGTGGGCCTCTGAGCAGTCAGATCAAATAATTTTAAATACTCAGGTTTTAAAATCTTCTATTTAATAATGAGAGTGACATTTAGAGAGTGTAACACAACACTAAAATGTTCCAAATAAGAGAACTGAAGTTCTTAGAAATTAAAACAATTATTAAAATTAAAAAGGTTTATTTTGTGTAAAATATAGTATGCAGTGACAGGTATTATTGTATTAAACTTGGTTAGAAGATGAGCTTGAGGTATGCTAACAGAATTTAGAATAATAAAGACTTTGAACTTATAAGGGAGGACTAAACTAATTGTTTTCTAAAAAACATAGGATTTTCTTTATTTATTGATCTTTAAGAACTAATTTTTTCCATATATTAGTAACTATGGAAGCAGTATGTATCTAGCAAGGTATACCATATTACAATTCCTATTGCTTTCTTTTGTATTATAAAATCTCTGTGAAATAGAGTTAAATCTTATTGTAGAAGAGATCATAGATTTGCTGAAAATGAGGACTGTTAGTTCCATAAGTGTTAAAGAACAGCAATATTCAAAGCAAGAGAGTGACGAGAAACAAGAAAAATAACTGCAGAAGAAAACATCTTTACTTAGGAAATGGCAAGGTATTCCAAATTGAAGAGGCTCTGAAAGGAAAGATAAAAGAAAGATCTACAATTAGGCATATTTCAGTAAATTAATTTCAGTGAATAAGAGAATCATACTAGCATCTAAAGAGAAAAAGTACATACATAAAACAAAAGAATCTAATTTTCATTGGATATGTCATCTCCTCCCCTTCCCTTCCTTTCCTTTCCCCCAGTGCTGGGAGATAATAAGAGTCTGATCCTATAATTGGACCTTGCCAAAATTTCCCTCTAGGCTTTTTCCGTAGTGCTGAACTGCATCCTCACTCCTTTCCTCAAATAACCAGAAGAAACATTGGTTTGATAATTAGATTTGGTTTCTGATTTCTGCTCTGTCCCATCCAAACTTTTTCATTTTCAAGGTAGTATATTCTGTCAATTGGGACTTTGATTTCCTTGCATGTTAATCAATTTGAATTAGTTAATCTATAATGTCTGTTCTAGCTGTAACATTCTTTGATAGTGAGGTGATCCAAAACATGCTTTATGATTGTTAGAGTTTGAGAACTAACTTTGTACGATTGTTACAGAATTTGAAAACTATGTAATTTGGAAGCAGAAATCAAATGCCTTGGGCATATGAGATTTTTTATTATTTTCAATGATATTGGCAGTTTCATTCAAAAGTGTATCCCAATAACTTTCTAATTAGTTCTAGACTGACCAGTAAATATGGAAGCACATATCATGCTTGCCCAGAGTTTGGCATTATTGGCATAATTTTTTTTTAATTTTTGGCATAATTTTAACGTCAATAGAAATTTATTGAAAGTAATCACCATCTACAATTTGAAGACTAATGACTGCTAGATCAATTAATTAGCAAGTTTCTAATTAGTTACATTCTAAGTCAACAGAAAAATTGAATAATTTTTTTAAAAAGCCAAGAAACCAAAAATATTTTAAATAAAGTTATGTTTATATACTACAAACACATTTGTAGTCTACCTCTTTCAGTGCGATATTCAAAATCCCTTTGTGAAATCAGGAATTTGATATCAACTTCATATAGAACATAAAGAATAAAGTTCTTTCAACAACTTTCATAAATTTTTTTAAAAATGAAAAATTTTAAAATATTCATAGTCTATCTTGATATATTACAGAGTTTTAATACTTCCCTTCAAGATGAGTATATTTAACAATGAATCAATGTCAATTCTAAGAACGTACAGCAGTCAAGTTTGGAATATAGCAGTCTTCCAACAGTGACTAAACCTGAAATGAAGGCTTTGATCATTAAGTTTACAGATTATTTCAGATAAGGTAAATAGTAAGACCTAATGGACTTCCCTGGTGACTCAGCTAGTGAAGAATCTGTCTGCAATGCAGGAGACCCTGGGTTGGGAAGATTTCCTGGAAAAGGGATAGGCTACGCACACCATATTCTTGGGCTTCCCTGGTGGTTCAGATGGTGAAGAATCTGCCTGCAATGTGGGAGACCTGAGTTTGATCCCTGGGTTGGGAAGATCCCCTGGAGGAGGGCAGGGCAACTCACTCCAGTATTCTTGTCTGGAGAATCCCATGGACAGAGGGGCCTGGCAGGGTACAGTCCATGGGGTCACAAAGAGTTGGATACAACTGAGTGACTAAGCACAGCACAGCACAGTTATAAAGTAATCTTTATAAATTGAAAAGATAACCAGGACCAGGCAGAATGAAGTTCATTGAAGTTAAGTGCACTATACGTATGTGCAATTGGAGAGTTGGTGGGTTAAGTATAATGTTTTATCCTGCATGGTCGATACCACACATATGCCACTTGAACTAGGAGATAAGAGTATAAAGGAAAATTCAGTCCTTATAGCAGGCTTCACTGTGATGCTGTGGGAGGCAATGTAGAGGAAGGACTGTCTCAGGATCACTGATTTCAAGGTTTTTCAAATGACCTCAGAGTTCATGTTTTCTAAGGCCTTAAAGGCTTTTTAGGCTATAATTCCAAAGGAAAACATGGAGTAAGAATATGACATCTATAAAAACATACCTAGAATTTGAATCTTCCGCCAAATGATTTTGGACTCCCAAAATACAAAGCAATACTCTAGAATAGATAGCCTAATTTTGTCAATAGCCACAGCTGCTAATCAAAGAATTCTCTGTGCCTCACAGTAGTAGAAGTAAAGTCACTATTTTAATTCTGAATTATTCCTTAGCCAGTTTAATTGTAGAAGAAAGTGAAATATATGACATTATATAGGTACTAGATATCACAGTATTTTATTAGGTTATAGAAGATTATTAATTTGTACACCTATATCCTCAAAGCAGAGTTTTTAATTAAGCGTTTGTCATAATATTTATGTATTTTAAAATACAATTTTGGTGATAAATCCATGAAGAATTTAGAGAGTCTTTTATGATGTGTTTACTGATTTTTTAGAGCTCTTCAAATATAATAATAAAGTATTCTGAATTTGTAATAGAGAGCATATAATGAGAATGTCACCAGTAGCACTTACATATTTTAAGTTATTGTTAAAATGACTTAACATTAGGGTGATATACAATATGAAAAGAGAAAAACACAATTCTTAAAATCAGACCATCCACCAAACGTGATAGTTTTTATAGGAGGAACTTTAACACAGGCATAAAAAATATAGATGCATATTAAAAACAAATACACTGAAGAGCTTAGGAAAAGACCTGCTAAACGCATAAAATAGATCTCACTTGGATTAGTAATAATTTTATAAAAGGAGATTTTCTTACATGTTAATATTAGGTTCTGTATTGAGTTGAGACTGATATAAGTCTTAGGTGCAATTACACATTGCTTTCCGTTTGTTGGCTTATTTGGGGACAATTCAACTCAGTTTCTTGAAGCCATTGTTAAACATGAAATCCTATTGATTTTAAACACCCTGTAACTGTAGAAAGAACAAAATTAACCATATTTTCTTCTTCTGAATTCTGTACTCCAAGTTCTCAGGTATATATGTTTAGGTGTGTTACCATATTTCGATAGCAAGTTGGGCTTGTATGTTCTTTGATTTTATTTACCCTGAAAATCGCTAGCAAATGAGGATTATAAGTAGATCAAAGAGACACTAAAAGGAACACTGAAAGAAGAGTGGAGAAACACATGGGAGAATAATGTGGAGAAAGTTAGACATATACTTCTATTGTTCCTTGTAAGAAATTATGAACGTTCAAACCAATGTAGTAGCATTGAGGATGAGGAGAAAAAAATAATCAACAACATTTTTTTTTGTTTGTTTCTATTTTTCCTTGTTTCATGAAAAAATTAAGGTAGCTTTTAGGGATATATAAAATGCTACAGAAAAACATCGTAGCTTATAGGATTATCTTACTCTCAAGGGGATTCATGATTGATCAATCAACAACTAGTCTAGGAAGAAGGAGAGAGGATAGTGCTTTGGCTTTTATGCTTGGAGAGTAGACATATGCAATTCTTCTTTACTGAAATAGGAAATAACATGGAGAAATTAGCTTGCCTTGAGAGAAGGTAAATTCATTTTTGTGTATATTAAATTTGAGATACCTATGAATCATCCAGGGCTTCCCTGGGGGCTCAGATGGTAAAGAATCTACCTACCTGCAGTGGAGGAGACCTGAGTTCGATCCCAGGGTTGGAAAGATCCCCTAGAGAAGGGAATTGCTACTCACTCCAGCATTCTTGCCTGGAACATCCCATGGACAAAGGAGCCTGGCTGGCTACAGTCCATGGGGTCACAGAGTCGAACACAACTGAGCGACTAACACTTTCACTTTCACAAAGCATCCTGGTGAGGACATTAAAATGAGAGTTTGAAATTTTTGTTTAAGCTTCAGGAGAATGATTTGAGAGACATTAACAAAGAAGTGGCAAGTGGCATAGTAGCAAATACTTGTATCAAAAATTCCAAATAGAAACTGTCCCAAGACTCAGTGGTTTACTGACAAGTACTTTTTTTTTTTTATTTGGGTCTGTGGATTAGCTGTGGCCCTGCTGAACTACAGGGTTAGCCAAAAAGTTCGCTCAAAGATTTACATAAGATGTTATAGAAAAAACAGAATGAACTTCTTGGCCAACCCAATAGATTGCATTTTCTTCAGGCTGCAATTCGTCTCATCACTGCTTCATGGGTCTCCTTATTCTGCAGTTAGAAATTTCTTAAGGGATTTTTTTTTTAATTTTTATAGTGGATAATGGCAAAATGCTAAAAGAGCTAGCAAAAGCTCATGATGTCTCTTGAGACCTTGGGGTACATCAAATAAGTTGACTTATGCTCATTGTCCAGTGACCAAAACAAATCACATGGCTAGGTCCACCATTAGAAGGACCAAGAAGTATAATCTGCCCTCCATAGAGGGAATGATGGAAATCATAGGAAACATTCTAAAGAAAAATGCTGTCTCCCACAGGGAGTATATGGATTATTAGAGTTGGATGACATCACTAAGAGTAGGTAAAAAGAGGATGATGACAGCACCCTCAAAAAACACTGATATTTAAAGAATAACCCCAAGAATGAAAATGATGGAAGGATTATTGAGGGTCCATACAATCAAATAAGGGAAGCTTCAATAAGTAGAAGGAGGAAAAAACATTGTCTTATTCAATGCAAACTTCAAGTCAGGATTGAAAGTGTCTATTGTGTAGCAGTTTCAAGGTCATTAATTAGACTTGTTTCTGAATAATGGAGGAAGAGACTAATAAATTGAGAAAGTGAAAGCTTTAGTCACTGTCGTGTCTGACTGTTTGTGACCACAATGAACTGTAGCCCACCCGGCTTCTCTGTCCATGAAATTCTCCAGGAAAGTATACTGTAGTGGGTAGCCATTCCCTTCTCCAGGGATATTCCAAACCCAGGGATTGAACCCAGGTCTCCTACATTGCCGGCAGATTCTTTACCATCTGAGATACCAGCGAAGCCCAATAAATTGAGAAATGGAAGGGAAGTGAGGAAGTAGATGTCACTAGAAAACTACCCCTTCAAAAACCTCTGTTATGCAGTCTGAAATTGGTGAACTGCCTATGATTGAGAATATGATATTCCTCTAAAACCTCTCAGTTGAAAGTTAGAACAGTTGAAAATGATCTATTATTTGTAAATGATAAATCAAGAAAACCTACACTTTGAAATCTACTTAAAATGTTAGCTTTATATGAACCAATTGATTTATTGTGATTATTATAAAATTCAGTCAATAAAAATTTTATTCCTCTATGCCAGACATTATGAAAATATAGATTTAAAAGTAAGAATAAAACATAACACTGAAATTCAAGAAAATTGCCAGATGAAAGACCTCTGTGTCTAGAGTGATGGTTGCAAAAGCTGTGTGTGCCCATCAATTCACCTGAGAAATTCTTAAACTATATGAGGCCTAAAAAATCATGATTTACTCCAAGTACTCATTTTCCAGATTTATTCCAAAGAATGAAAATTTGATTTAATGGATCAATTTTGTGGATTTCCATTGCTGTAAGTTTATTATTTCACATCTGATATTTGCAGTTTAAAATGTAGAAGTATCAGTGAAGATTGCTGCTCTCTTTGGTGGAAATTTATAAACATAAGCAGAGAAATGTGTGGAAAGGACAGAGAAAAAAGTTCTTGAATTTCATATAAGGTCAAAAAGGATGCATTGAGAAAAATTATGCGTATGCATATTTAAAAGTCAAGGCACTTGAAATCATTGCTTAGCTAGAAAGACTACTCGGTAATGGCATTTACAGGAATTACTCAGTTTTTGTATCTCTTAGACTGCCATTCATCACTCTTCTGCTGCGGCTAAGTCGCTTCAGTCGTGTCCAACTCTGCGACGCGATAGACGGCAGCGCACCAGGCTCCTATGTCCCTGGGATTCTCCAGGCAAGAATACTGGAGTGGGTTGCCATTTCCTTCTCCATATCAATCCTCAGTTCAGTTCAGTTGCTCAGTCGTGTCTGACTCTTTGTGACCCCATGAATCACAGCACGCCAGGCCTCTCTGTCCATTACCAACTCCCGGAGTTCAATCAAACACATGTCCATGGAGTGGGTGATGCCATCCAGCCATCTCATCCTCTGTCATCCCCTTCTCCTCCTGCCCCCAATCCCTCCCAGCATCAGGGTCTTTTCCAATGAATCAACTCTTTGCATGAGGTAGCCAAAGCATTGGAGTTTCAGCTTTAGCATCAGTCCTTACAATGAACACCCAGGACTGATCTCCTTTAGGATGGACTGGTTGGATCTCCTTGCAGTCCAAGGGATTCTCAAGAGTCTTCTCCAACACCACAGTTCATAAGCATCAATTCTTCGGTGCTTGGCTTTCTTCACAGTCCAACTCTCACATCCATACATGACCACTGGAAAAACCATAGCCTTGACTA
>NW_011495058.1:1450914-1451227 GCF_000754665.1 Bison bison bison | reverse complement strand
TGTTTTTCTGGAACTCATTTGCTTTTTCCATGATCCAGTGGATGTTGGCAATTTGGTCTCTGGTTCCCCTGCCTTTTCTAAAACCAGCTTGAACATCTAGAAATTCATGGTTCACATATTGCTGAAGCCTGGCTTAGAATATTTTGAGCATTACTTTACTAGCATGTGAGATGAGTGCAATTATGTGGTAGTTAGAGCATTCTTTGGCACTGCCTTTCTTTGGGATAGGAATGAAAACTGATCTTTTCCAGTCCTGTGGCCACTGCTGAGTTTTCCAAATTTTCTGGCATATTGAGTGTAGCACTTTAGATCG
>NW_011495058.1:1431086-1450453 GCF_000754665.1 Bison bison bison | reverse complement strand
TGAGTGTAGCACTTTCACAGCATCATCTTTCAGGATTTGGAATAGCTCAACTGGAATTCCATCACCTCCACTAGCTTTGTTCATAGTGATGCTTTGTAAGGCCCACTTGACTTCACATTCCAGGATGTCTGGCTCTAGGTGAGTGATCAAACCATTGTGATTATCTGGGTCATGAAGATCTTTTTTGTACAGTTCTTCTGTGTATTCTTGCCACCTCTTCTTAAGATCTACTTCTGTTAAGTCCATACCATTTCTGTCCTTTATTGAGCCCATCTTTGCTTTAAATGTTCCCTTGGTATCTCTAATTTTCATGATGAGATCTCTAGTCTTTCCCATTCTGTTGTTTTCCTCTATTTCTTTGCACTGATTGCTGAGGAAGGCTTTCTTATCTCTCCTTGCTATTCTTTGGAACTCTGCATTCAGATGTTTATATCTTTCCTTTTCTCCTTTGCTTTTTGCTTCTCTTCTTTTCACAGCTATTTGTAAGCCCTTCTCAGACAGCCATTTTGCTTTTTTGCATTTCTTTTCCATGGGGATGGTCTTGATCCCTGTCTCCTGTACAATATCACAAACCTCCATCCATAGTTCATCAGACACTCCGTCTATCAGATCTAGTCCCATAAATCTATTTCTCACTTCCACTGTATAATCATAAGGGATTTGATTTAGGTCATACCTGAATGGTCTAGTGGTTTTCCCCATTTTCTTCAATTTCAGTCTGAATTTGGCAATAAGGAGTTCATGATCTGAGCCACAGTCAGCTCTCAGTCTTGTTTTCGCTAACTGTATAGAGCTTCTCCATCTTTGGCTGCAAAGAATATCATCAATCTGATTTTGGTGTTGACCATCTGGTGATATCCATGTGTAGAGTCGTCTCTTGTGTTGTTGGAAGAGGGTGATTGCTATGACCAGTGTATTCTCTTGGCAAAACTCTATTAGCCTTTGCCCTGCTACATCAGTCCTCAGAAGCATCTAAATAGGTCTTTCCCCCTCTATTCCTCTGATCCTGTATTTGACCCAAAATGTTACCTACATTTGCCCATTCTTCAGATTCTTACAGAGTGATAGGTGTTTGTAGATTAAATATCCTTAGGGTAGATTCAGTTCATCTTCTAACATTTTTTGCTATTTACCAAAGGACATCAGACCATCAGCAAATAATTTTTTATTAATGAAATAGTTAACAACTTGTCCTGATTTTTAATGCTGTATTTTGATAAATTATCTACAATTTGACACAGAATAAATCCACCTGCAATGCAGGAGACCACAGTTTGATTCCTGGGTCAGGAAGCTCCCCTGGAGAAGGGAAAGTCTACCCACTCCAGTATTCTTAGGCTTGCCTTTTGGCTCAGCTGGTAAGGAATTCACCTACAATGTGGGAGACCTGGGTTTGATCCCTGGGTGGGGAAGATCCCCTGGAGAACAGAAAGGCTACTCACTCCAGTATTCTGGCCTGGAGAGTTCCATGGACTGTATAGACCATGGGGTCGCAAAGAGTCGGACATGACTGAGTGACTTTCACTTCACTTCAAAAGCTTTGGTTTAAGGCTTCTCTTCTTTGTACCCCCATAGGATCTTTATATGCATACGTATTTTAAATTTTATTGAATTACATTAATTTCATGCCTGTTTCACTCTATATTAACCTAAATGGGAAAAGAATTTGAAAAAGAATAGATATGTATAACTGGGTCTTCCAAGTTGGCTTCTCAGGTGGCAGTAGTAGCAAAGAACCCTCCTGCCAATGCAAGGGACGTATGAGATGTGAGTTTGATCCCTGGGTCAGGGAGATCCCCTGGAGGAGGGCATGGCAAACCACTCCAGGATTCTTACTTGGAGAATCCCCATGGACAGAAGAGCCTGGTGTGCTCTCTGTGTCTATGGGGTCACAAAGAGTCAGACATGACTGAAGTGACTTAGAATGTACAACGAGGTCACTTGAAAACAATCAGCAATAGGGTATAAGTATATTTAAATGTATAAGGGGGGGCACTAAGAAGTCTAAAGAAAAATAAGAAAAGTAGATAAAATCCAGTGGTAGAAGGGAAGAAAGTCTTGTGAGAGAAGAGTGGAAATATGTATGAGGGTAATCATGAGAAAACTCCTGGGCCAGTCATGTGATGCTTTCATATCTTCTTCTATCCTTTTCTTTGTATCATAGCAACTAACCCCTGAAAAATATGTTTTCTAGGGCTCTGCCTTTGACAATGTATTCTCTAGCTTCTACTATTGCCAACTTCCCAGCTTGCCAATAACAGAATCCAAAACATTGTTGCGAGAGATGAGGGGCATCTCTTCTGCTTTCTACCATCTTCTGCCTTGTAGAAGATGGGATACTTTCGAACTCTTTCTTCATTGAGATGAAGTATTCTCATCAGAATACATACCTATTCTATATACACCGATTTGTATTGAGGTTGCAAGTCTGCAGTGCTTGTGCCATCATCACCACTACTGGGTTACAGAATGTCTTAGAGGTGATCAGTCTCTCATATGCTTCTGCCCATGTAAGTCACTGATCTTATCACAGACCTCACATCTAAAAGCATCTGCCTTACAGAAATGTGGAATTGCTCACTGAAACTTACATTACAGTTCAGGTTGGGAGACAACTTCCTGAAGAGTTGGGTGCTATCCTATAGAGAAAATATGAACTTTAACCTGTTGACCAAAATACACATGTCCGGGAACTTAACAGCAGAAATGGAGGTGGTCTTCTCTTATGTCACTTAACTACTCAGTTACAGAATTTTTGTCTTCTCATAATTGGAGAAGGCAATGGCACCCCACTCCATTACTCTTGCCTGGAAAATCCCATGGATGGAGGAACCTGGTAGGCTGCAGTCCATGGGGTCATTAGGAGTCGGACACAACTGACCGACTTCCTTTCACTTTTCACTTTCATGCATTGGAGAAGGAAATGGCAACCCACTCCAGTGTTCTTGCCTGGAGAATCCCAGGGATGGGGGAGCCTGGTGGGTTGCTGTCTATGGGGTCGCACAGAGTCGGACACAACTGAAGTGACTTAGCAGCAGCAGCAGCAGCAGTACTCATAATTCTGCTCTTTGCTACTTTCCCAATCATGATTTCTAAAAGGATGGTTATTATGAGAGGACGCATCAATGGCTTCATTGGATTTGGAGGCTGAAAATGCCATATGGACTATATTTTGACCTCAAGAAATTTGGTGGTTTACATGTTGTTTACATGTTGATTGTTGAGGGTAGACTTCAGCAACCTAGTAAAGGCTGTGTCATTAAGGAATCAGACCCTTCAGGAAGTTGCAATAGGAGATTCTTATTTACCAAAAAAAATTGTTTTAAAGATAAAAGAAGTAAGAATAAAGCTAACAATAAACTGACAAGCTCTCTCTGAAGGATTCCGAAATGCTATTGAAGAACACAATGATGACTTGAAAAAATGCTTTGGATAGGATAGACTCATTAATCATCACAATAAATATTATCTAAATTAACATATAAATTATTGAAACTGCAACATCCCAATAAAAACAATAGAATTTCTGAAGAGCTAGAAAATCTGATTATAAAATTCATATATTAAAAAGAGAAGTAACAATACCAGAATATTGGGATCAGGCAGGGGAAGTAATTAGTTAGTTGTAACAGTCTTTAAAATGTAAAATAAAGCCAAAGTAACCAACATGAGGTAATTGTACACAAATAGAAAGTAGAAACCAATGTCAAGTACAAAAATATGTGTACATACATTTATTTACATGTGTACATGTAAATAAATACATACTCAAATCTAGATTTCATATTTTAGCAGAGGAATATAGTTTTATTTAAGTTAATAAAATAAATTATCAAAAATCTAGAGTTAAATTACATTTAATGTTGAAAGAGTGGATACTTGACCTCCAAAATCAAGAAAAATGTATAAGTATTACCTCCTACTATTGCTACTCAATAATATGTGTCATTCAAAGGAATAAAAGTCATATATATTAGAAATAAGTAAAACTGTATTTATTTGGAAACTATATGTACAAGTATTTATGGAACTTGTAGGAATGCACAGTGCACTATGAAAACTAAGGTAACTTTTGCAACTCTTTCTATACGCTATCAGCATACAACTAGAAAAGAAAAATTTTTAAATATCAGTTGTAATAGTATACAAATACAAGAAACACTTGAGATAAATTCAACAAAGATATATAAGACTTGTTAATGGAGAATTTTAAAATATAGAGGGTATTAACATAATAGACAACCCAACAGAAAATTTTGAGCAACATCCCCATAAAATATATTACTGGAAAGTAAATATATTTAAAGATATCCAACATATTTATTTATTGTGCATTTCAAAGTAAAACTACAGTGAGATACCACTATACATTAACTTGAATAGCTTAACGTGAAAGACTGACATAACATCAGGCAACCAGACTTCTCATATATTGCTGGATGGAGAGTGAAGTTTTCCAAACACTTTGGAAATCAGTTTGAATTTTTTTAAAGGTTAAACATTGTCATATAAAAAATGAAAATACAAAAACAATAGTCACATGAAGGCTTGTAAATAAATTGATTTGTATTAGCCCCAAACTGGAAACAACCCAAATCAAGTGTCCATCAGTTGATGAAATGATGAACAAATTTTGTATATTCAAACAATATAATACTGCTCAGGAATGAAGATGACTATGCTACAGACATAATATGGACAAATTGTAAAACATGATGCTAAGCAGAAGAAGCCAGGTAGTAAGAGTATATACTATGCATTTATATACAGGGTTTTAGAATAAGAAAACTAATATATAGTTATAAAAACCAGATCATGGTAACTTGGAAAGAGAAGAGGAGAGAAAGGATGAAAGGGGGAGTGAGAATACTATTTAGGTATTTATGTTATGTAAACATTCTATATCACATGGTACAATACAACTGTACACTTAAAATGGGTGAATTTTATTGCATGTAAATTATGCTTCAGTGCAGCTGAAATAAACAGTCAAAGGCAAATAACAACATGGAAAATTTGTTTTGTGTGTTTCAAATCTAATTCTTAAGTATTTATATGAAAATTAATAATATAACTAAAAAATGTTAATAACCTATAAAAAGAGACATAGAATAGACACAAAAACAAAGGTAACATACAAAGACATTTTCAATACAGTCTTCAGGAAACTGTAAATTAAAGTAATAAGGAGACAACATTTTAATCTAAATAATATTAAAATGTGATTATACTGCTGGTGAATTTTAGGGAAATGTCTTTTCATGTATTTTTTGCTGGATGACATTTTGATGAATTCTGTTAAAAGAGGGTGACCTTTGAGTTAGAAATTCTGTGTCTATGTTGTTACTAATAAATTCACATATATCCAAGTTGATTTACATACAGGGATATTCATTGCAGTGTTGTTTGTAATTTCATAATAATGAGAATAACAATGTCTACGATACATAGCAGGGGAAATAAATTATGTAAAATCAATTCTGTGGATTGCTCCAGAGCCATTACACAGGATGAAACGGCTCTTCATGAATAGTGGGAAGAAGCTCCCAGATCCTGAATAAATGGTTAAGGGACAAAAACAAGGTGCAAGACCACACACACACACACACACACACACACACTCACACACACACACACCGCTCTTACACACACACACACACACACTGCTCTCTCACACACACACACACCGCTCTCACACATGCACACATACCAGTAGATGCTAGGGGGCAATTTTAGATAACAAGGCTGAATACTGCTTTTATTTTGGCATTCTTTGCTCAGATCATGGTGACAAACTGACTTTTTCAGAGTGTTTTGTGATTGGGGGAAAATCCCATTTTCTAGAAGAATTATACTTGCAACCTTAATTAACTTTTAACATTTAATAATTGATCCTGTTCACCCTTCAGGATACATGACTATCAGAATAAGACATAAATGAACACTGTATCATTAGCCAGCACACATCACTATTGTATCATATTCAGAGTTGTTTTTCCTGGATTCAGTAAGCCTTTCGATCCTTTGAGAATCCCATCTTGTTAAATCCCTGCTGCTGCTTGCAGTGACTTTCAATTAATAAGGTCATTTTGTGGCCTGACATGGTAGTCCAGTCAAACTGATGTCTGTTGTGTGAGCCAAGCATTGTAATTTATCTCTGAAAAGAGCTTTTGATTGTTGCCAAAGGAGGAAATGCACTGATGAATTATGACTTTTCAGAATACTGTCCCTAATTTTAGGTGTTGGATTTTCTTAAATGATTTGCTGAAAGTATAAATGTGCAAAATGCTTGAATGACTTTTTAGTGCATGCTGTTTGAAGTCATGTGTTTGTAATAAGCACAAAGGGAAAGTCATATTAGTGGACAAAGGAAAATAAATCTGAGAGGGGTAAAATAATATCAGTTATAGCTATTTTTTTCTACCTAAATTATTGCTGTGACTCCAAAGATTAAATCAAAATTCCATAGATAAATTATACAGAAATGTATTTAAAGCAGGGAGAGTTTCTAGGTCCTCTTTTTTTAAAATTAATTTTTATTGGAATATAGTTGCTTTGCAAAGTTGTGTTAGTTTCTACTGTACAGCAAAGTGAATCAGTTATTTGTATATATACTTTCCCTCTTTTATGGATTTCCTTCCTATTTGGGTCACCACAGAACACTTAGTAGAGTTCCCTGAGCTATACAGTAGGTTCTCATTGTATTTTATACATAGTATCAAAATTAGTCTATGTCAATTCCAGCCTCTCAATTCATTCTACCCCCTTTGATTTTGTCATAAGATTTAGTTATGCCAAAATATATTTTGGTAACGATACATCATACTCGTGTAAGTTTTTTCATTACAGTTCACTGAGTTATATAATGGTAGTTGAATAAAAGTGAAAGGCAAATTAGATAGAAATTTTAAAAAAGAAACAAGAGGTGATATTTTATTCACCTGAGTTTTACAATAAAAAGAAAATGAGGTGCTATTCTAAAAAGTACAATCAATATTTAATATTCTAGTTTAATAGAGTTTCACAATGCAGTTCCTTAAGGAGGTTATAAGCATAGTAAGGAAGAGAGAAAAGGAAAGAAAATATAAATGTGGCATTAATACGTGTATGTGTGTGGAGGAGGTGCTCAAATTGTAGAGATTGACTCAGACAAATTAAGAAGTCAGGGAACAAAACTGTGGAAGCACATTCTTAAAATTTAAGACAATGCATGAAGAAGGGGTGAATAAATGAAGAGACGGCAAGACAGGGAGATAATTAGGAGACAGAGACTCCAGAGGTTCCAAAGTGTTAGGTAAATTACTCTTGTCAACCGTTTCCCTGAGGCTGGGACTTCAGGGTGTCATTACTTCTTATCAACACTGCTATTAAACACTCTCAGATTTCATTTGCTCTTCAGCTCAAGGAGTTCCCCAGGTGAAAGGTTTTTGTATGACCTCTAGGGGTGTGACCACATCAATTTTCACAGAATGACAGCCTGGTCTGAACTTCAGATCGGAAATTCCTACTCCTGCTCTCATTTTGCATGCTTCTTTTCCACTTTCTGAAAATTAAAGGTTTGTTTGTTTTTTTTTTTTCCTTCTCTTTGCATTGCAAAAGGAGTCCTGTAGAAAGGGTGGTACAAGTTGCAATAGGAAAAGTCTCAACTTGTTACTGCCCTAAATCTCTGAAGCACAGTAAAAACATTTTTTTCTCTCTTTTATTTAAAATCACTTTCATGGAGAATACATTTTAAGTGAAAAAATTAAGCTGTCTGTTAAAAGGCAAGTGTAACATTGTCTTATTATATTTTAAACTTTCAAAATTATTTCTATTATTTCTTTTATAAATACAACATAGATATAGCTAAAAATGAATGATTCAATAATTGGAGGATGGTGACATTGTGAGTTGAATAGGAAAGGTTTATTTTACAAATATACTATCTACTTTTTTATTAAATTTTTTTTGGAAAATGCTTTGCTTGTACTTAGTATATTTCACAATAATATTGTAGTCTAGACTCTAGACAAATCAGATTTCCAGACCAATTTACTCCTCCTGTTGAACTACTTTCAGAAAAACTAAAAGAAAACTTTCTCTTTAAACATTCATTCTGATGTAATCATTCCTATGAAAAAAGAGTATTTCTTCAGAGAGTTTAAGTCCAGTCTGCCACTTGTTGGTATAATTTAATTTTATGGTTTGCATTTAGAAGGATTTTTTGTTTTAAAAAAGATGGGATCATATGAAATTCACATTTCTGAAAAATAAATTTAAAAAATGTCAATATCATATGGACCATCTGTCTGTACAATTGTTTTGTGCTGCATTCAGCCATTCTAGAGACAACTGTTATCCTTAAATACATACAGTCTTAAAAATCACAATATGTTTTATGTTGACTAATATTTGTATTTATGTAATTTCATGCATTACCCAACTACCTGCGAACATTTTGATACCATCTAGTTATGAAATATTTGATTTTAGAAAAATTCTCCAGGGTAGCTTTAAAATTTGGAGAAAGGCAAGGAAATTTTGTATCTGGAAACTATTTTTCTATTCTCACTCTTTTCGTTATAACATTGTCTATTACTTGATATATTCAGTAATTACTTCAAAATCAGATCATTAGAACTTACTTAATTTACTGGTTTATTTTAGGATTCTATTATATACCTTCCCTTACACCATTCGGAGAAGGCAATGGCAAGCCACTCCAGTACTCTTGCCTGGAAAATCCCATGGACGGAGGAGCCTGGTGGGCTGCAGTCCATGGGGTCGCTACGAGTCAGACGAGACTGAGCGACTTTACTTTCACTTTTCACTTTCACACAATGGAGAGGGCAATGGCAGCCCACTCCAGTGTTCTTGCTTGGAGAATCCCAGGGATGGCAGAGCCAGGTGGGCTGCCGTCTATGGGGTCGCACAGAGTCAGTTTGTATAGGCAGGCAGATTGGTAATGCTGTGCTAAGATAAATCCAAATGAATTATCATTTTACAGAATATTCTTTATGACTTCTTAAATCTTGCTAACACATACCTGAGAGACATCAGGATTTATCTGAGATGTGATTCAAACAAAATCAAATGGAAACCAGTTGTTTATTAAATGTCTGTTAAAATGGTGCTTTAGATATTGGCTATAAAGTTGGGACAGATGAATCAAATGCTTTTGAAACTACATTTAGAGACAATCATAAACAAGCATCACAGTCACTAAAACATTTTTGTAATGTCAGCAAAAGCCAGAATTGAAAGGTAGATGATTTAATTTTTCTTAATTTTCCCTAACCAAATAGTAGATAGTGGTCTTCAAACGTAAAATCACAAAAGACAACAAAATGTATTTTGATAATCTATCTGACTGCTCTATTTGAAACTTCAGATTTTCTAGTCTCCTACATTCAGTTTATCATGTGACTGGCAGCCATTGGTACACTACTCAAATAAATGATTGTGAGCCAACCATAAGGGAGACAATAGGTACAACTGACCTTTCAGTTCAGTTCAGTTCAGTCGCTCAGCCGTGTCCGACTCTTTGGGACCCCATGAATCGCAACACGCCAGGCCTCCCTGTCCATCACAAACTCCCGGAGTTCACTCAGACTCACATCCATCGAGTCAGTGATGCCATCCAGCCGTCTCATCCTCCGTTGTCCCCTTCTCCTCCTGCCCCCAATCCCTTCCAGCATCAGAGTCTTTTCCAATGAGTCAACTCTTCGCATGAGGTAGCCAAAGTACTGGAGTTTCAGCTTTAGCATCATTCCTTCCAAAGAAATCCCAGGACTGATCTCCTTCAGAATGGACTGGTTGGATCTCCTTACAGTCCAAGGGACTCTCAAGAGTCTTCTCCAACACCACAGTTCAAAAGCATCAATTCTTCAGCGGTCAGCCTTCTTCACAGTCCAACTCTCACATCCACACATGACCATAGGAAAAACCATAGCCTTGACTAGACGGACCTTTGTTGGCAAAGTAATGTCTCTGCTTTTGAATATGCTATCTAGGTTGGTCATAACTTTCCTTCCAAGAAGTAAGCGTCTTTTAATTTCATGGCTGCAGTCACCATCTGCAGTGATTTTGGAGCCCCCCAAAAATAAAGTCTGACACTGTTTCCACTGTTTCCCCATCTATTTCCCATGAAGTGATGGGACCGGATGCCATGAATTCGTTTTCTGAATGTTGAGCTTTAAGCCAACTTTTTCACTTTCCACTTTCACTTTCATCAAGAGGCTTTTTAGTTCCTCTTCACTTTCTACCATAAGGGTGGTGTCATCTGCATATCTGAGGTTATTGATATTTCTCCCGGCAATCTTGATTCCAGCTTATGTTTCTTCTAGTCCAGGGTTTCTCATGGTGTACTCTGCATATAAGTTAAATAAGCAGGGTGACAATATACAGCCTTGAAGTACTCCCTTTCCTATTTGGAACCAGTCTGTTGTTCCATGTCCAGTTCTAACTGTTGCTTCCTGACCTGCATATAGGTTTCTCAAGAGGCAGGTCAGGTGGTCTGGTATTCCCATCTCTTTCAGAATTTCCCACAGTTTATTGTGATCCACACAGTCAAAGATTTGGCATAGTCAATAAAGCAGAAATAGGAACAAAAGGAACAGATTTTTCTGGGTGGTTTCTATTAATTTTAGCACCGTCTTCTCTCTCATTTGAAATGTTAAATGTGTATGAATTGATAGAAAGTGTACCTTAGTAAAGGCATTTATATTTTTGTTATCATTGTTTAACAACATATTTCCTTAGTATAAAAGACAAAGTGATAAAAATAAGCAAGAGAGTACACTAAATGAATAAAATAAGCAAGAGGGTACATTAAATGAAAATTAATATAGTTTTTAAACATATTATCTAAATCAGCTATACCAACACAATCAAGTCAGACCTCACTGAAAAGATGTACTCAGTTTTTTTTTTTTTTTTATTGTAACCCAAAATATATATTCAGTTCAGTTCAGTCACTAAAATGTGTCTGACTCTTTGCAACCCCATGTCCGCAGCACGACAGGCCTCCCTGTCCATCACCAACTCCCGGAGTCCACCCAAACCCATGTCCATCGAGTTGGTGATGCCATCCAACCATCTCATCCTCTGTTGTCCCCTTCTCCTCTTGCCCTCAATCTTTCCCAGCATCAGGGTCTTTTCAAAAGAGTCAGTTCTTTGCATCAGGTGGCCAAAGTATTAGAGTTTCAGCTTCAACCTCAGTCCTTCCAATGAACATTCAGGACTGATCTCCTTTAGGATGGACTGGTTGGATCTCCTTGCAGTCCAAGGGACTCTCAAGAGTCTTCTCCAACACCACAGATCAAAAGCATCAGTTCTTTGGTGCTCAGGTTTCTTCACAATCAACTCTCACATGACCACTGGAAAAACCATAGCTTTGACTAGACAGACCTTTGTTGGCAAAGTAATATCTCTGCTTTTGAATATGCTGTCTAGGTTGGTCATAACTTTCCTTGCAAGGAGTAAGAGTCTTATAATTTCTTGGCTGCAATCATCATCTGCAGTGATTTTGGAGCCCAGAAAAATAAAGTCAGCCACTGTTTCCACTGTTTCCCCATCTATTTCCCATAAAAAGATGGGACCAGATGCCATGATCTTAGTTTTCTGAATGTTGTGCTTTAAGCCAACTTTTTCACTCTCCTCTTTCACTTTCATCAAGAGGCTTTTGAGTTCCTCTTCACTTTCTGCCATAAGGGTGGTGCCATCTGCATATCTGAGGTTATTTTTATTTCTCCCGGAAACCTTGATTCTAGCTTGTGCTTCTTCCAGCCCAGCATTTCTCATGATGTACTCTGCAAATAAGTTAAATAAGCAGGGTGATAATATACAGCCTTGACATACTCCTTTTCCTATTTGGAACAAGTCTGTTGTTCCATGTCCAGTTCTAACTGTTGCTTCCTGACCTGCATACACATTTCTCAAGAGGCAGGTCAGGTGGTCTGGTATTCCTATCTCTTTCAGAATTTCCACAGTTTATTGTGATCCACACTGCCAAGGCTTTGGCATAGTCAATAAAGCAGAAATAGTGTTTTTCTGGAACTCTCTTGCTTTTTCATGATCCAGCAGATGTTGGCAATTTGATCTCTGCTTCCTCTGCCTTTTCTAAAACCAGCTTGAACATCTGGAAGTTCACGGTTCACGTATTACCGAAGTTGCCTTGGAGAATTTTAACCATTACTTTACTAGCATATGAGATGAGTGTAGTTGTGCAGTGTTTGAGCATTCTTTAACATTGTCTTTCTTTGGGATTGGAATGAAAACTGACCCTTTCCAGTCCTGTGGCCACTGCTGAGTTTTCCCAATTTGTTGCATATTGAGTGCAGCACTTTCACAGCATCATCTTTCAGGATTTGGAATAGCTCCACTGGAATTCCATCACCTCCACTAGCTTTGTTCGTAGTGATGCTTTCTAAGGCCCACTTGACTTCACATTCCAGGATGTCTGGCTCTAGGTAAGTGATCACACCATCATGATTATCTTGGTCATGAAGCTCTTTTTTGTACAGTTCTTCTGTGTATTCTTGCCACCTCTTCTTAATATCTTCTGTTTCTGTTAGTTCCCTACCAATTCTATCCTATATTGAGCCCATCTTTGCATTAAATATTCCCTTGGTATCTCTAATTTTCTTGAAGAGATCTCTAGTCTTTCCCATTCTGTTGTTTTCCTCTATTTCTTTGCACTGATTGCTGAGGAAGGCTTTCTTATCTCTCCTTGTTATTCTTTGGAACTCTGCATTCAAATGGGTATATCTTTCCTTTTCTCCTTTGCTTTTCACTTCACTTCTTTTCACAGCTATTTGTAAGACCTCCTCAGCCAGCCATTTCACTTTTCTCCATTTCTTTTTCTTGGGGATGGTCTTGATTTCTTTTTCCTTTACAATGTCACGAACCTCCATTCATAGTTCATCAGGCACTCTGTCTATCAGATCTAGTCCCTTAAATGTATTTCTCACTTCCACTGTATAGTCATAAGGGATTTGATTTAGGTCATACCTGAATGGTCTAGTAGTTTTCTCCACTTTCTTCAGTTTCAGTCTGAATTTGGCAATAAGGAGGTCACGATCTGAGCCACAGTCAGCTCCAAGTCTTTTTTTGCTGACTGTATAGAGCTTCGCCATCTTTGGCTGAAAAGAATATAATCAATCTGATTTTGGTGTCGACCATATGGTGATGTCTATGTGTAGAGTCTTCTCTTGTTTTGTTGGAACAGGGTATTTGCTATGACCAGTGCGTTCTCTTTGCAAAATGCTATTAGCCTTTACCCTGCTTCATTCTGTATTCCAAGGCCAAATTTGCCTGTTACTCCACGTGTTTCTTGACTTCTTACTTTTGCATTCCAGTCCCCTATAATGAAAAGGACATGTTTTTTGGGTGTTAGTTCTAAAAGGTCCTTTAGGTATTCATAGAACTGTTCAACTTCAACTTCTTCAGTGTTACTGGTTGGAGCATAGACTTGGATCACACAGGAGCTACTCCGCATCTGAGGTAAGGAGCAGTGGCTGCACTTTGCTGGAGCAGCCATGAAGAGAGACCCCACGTCCAAGGTAAGTGAAACCCAAGTAAGATGGTAGGTACTGAGAGAGGGGATCAGAGGGCAGACAGACTGAAACAACAGTCACAAACAACTAGCCAATTTGATCACGTGGACCACAGCCTTGTCTAACTCAATGAAACTAAGCTATGCCATATGGCCACCCAAGACGGACGGGTCTGACAGAATGTGGTCCACTGGAGAAGGGACTGGCAAGCCACTTCAGTATTCTTGCCTTGAGAACCCCATGAACAGCATGAAAAGGCAAAATGATAGGATACTGAAAGAGGAACTCCCCAGGTCTGTAGGTGCCCAATATGCTACTGGAGATCAGTGGAGAAATAACTCCAGAAAGAATGAAGCGATGGAGCCAAAGCAAAAACAACACCCAGTTGTGAATGGGACTCATGATAGAAGCAAGGTTCAATGCCGGCAAGAGCAATATTGCTTAGGAACCTGGAATATTAGGTCTATGAATCAAGGCAAATTGGAAGTGGTCAAACAGGAGATGACAAGAGTGAACATCAACATTCTAGGAATCAGTGAACTAAGATGGACTGCAATGGGTGAATTTAACTCTGCTGCTGCTGCTAAGTCACTTCAGTTGTGTCCGACTCTGTGTGACCCCATAGACAGCAGCCCACCACGCTTCCCCATCCCTGGGATTCTCCAGGCAAGAACACTGGAGTGGGTTGCCATTTCTTTCTCCAATGCATGAAAGTCAAAAGTGAAAGGGAATCTCTCAGTCGTGTCCAGCTCTTTTCGACCCCATGGACTATAGCCCACCAGGCTCCTCCGTCCATGGGATTTTCCAGGCAAGAGTACTGGAGTGGAGTGCCATCGCCTTCTCCGAATTTAACTCAGATGACCATTATATCGACTACTGTGGGCAGGAATCCCTTAGAAGAAATGGAGTAGCCATCATAGTCAACAAGAGAGTCCGAAATGCAGTACTTGGATGCAATCTCAAAAATGACAGAATGATCTCTGTTCATTTCTAAGGAAAACCGTTTAAAATATATATTGACACTATACATCTAATACTACATTATGGTATAAACATGTGTATGTGATACAATTAATGCTATAAACTTAGAATTTTCTTCCTCATTCTGACATTGGCCCATTCTCTTGAAATGCTCTCATATAATTTTTTGTAGATGGACATAGTGAATAGAAAAATGTGCTGCTTTTTCTAACATGGACAGTGAATAAAGATTCAGTTAAGTAAAACATACTGTGATTGTGTGTGTGTGCGTGCACACATTTACTATATTTTCCAATAAAGTTTTGTAAGACAAATGACAACCCCACACCTACAGTCCTGTGACCCTGTATCATTTTACTCTAGTTGCTATTTTGTTTTAGAGAATCACAAGTAATCTTAAAGCCTTCAAGTCTAGGTAACACAAATAGGTTCTAATGTTTCTGCCAGTTTTGATCACTACTGGTGGCTATTGGTTATGTTCAGGATTCTCAAAGCTGGTTCCTCAGGATTCTGTGTGGCAGTTGCTTGGAAATAGGTGCTATGTGTGTGAGATTAGTAGTACCCTTACATCCCGTTTGATATTTCAGACCTAACACAATTTATTTATTTATTTATTTTTTACATCTGAGCAAACAGGGTGGGAAAGATGAATGCCGTTTATTGAATATGTACTATGTTCCAGATCAGACACTCTGCTAAGGATATTATGGCTTTTATTCCCTTTACTCTGGATAGAAACTTCATGGTGGAATCATCTCCACTTTATAGGTGAGGCAGTTGAGTCTCAAAGAGGTTAAGTTATGTACCTAGGACACAAAGTCAAGTCAGGACTTTCATTCAGCAAAGTAACTCCAGATCTCCCACTCAGAATCGTTTCACTGTGCTACCTTTACTTTTCCCAGGGCAATCGGCTAGATTTAGAATGCTATTTTTGGATTAGGATCTATTAGGGTTTTTTCCCATATTAATTTTTAGTTATCATGAAGGATTTATAGATAAAATATGACAGGATACTTACGTTTTTCATTACAAGTATAATTCTCTGAACAAGAGACATAATTTTTCCCACTGAAAAGGACTTCAAAAATCCAACCCTCCTTTTTATGCTCAAGCCCTCCCTCCACTATCACTGGTAAATATCTTTCTAGCCTACAATTAAACAACTGTACTAACTCCAAACCTACCAAAATTCAAAGAAATAGTATTTTATACACCTGTGTGTGCTTCTGTCTGCTGAGTTATTTCAATCATGTCTGACTCTGTGTGACTCTATGGACTTTAGCCTGTCAGGCTCCTCTGTCCATGGAATTCACCAGGCAAGAATACTGGAATGGATTTCCATGCCCTCCTCCAGGGGACCTTCTCTACTCAGGGATCAAACCCAAGTCTCTTGGGTCTCCTGCATTGGCAGGCAGGTTCTTTTTTTTTTTTTTACCACTAGCACCACCTGGTAAGCCCTTTATATACCTATGCTGCTGCTGCTGCTAAGTCACTCAGTCGTGTCTGACTCTTAGCGACCCCATGGACTGCAGCCCACCAGGCTCCTCTGTCCATGGGATTTTCCAGGCAAGAGTACTGGAGTGGGGTGCCATTGCCTTCTCTGTTATATACCTATACATTTTATTATTTTCAATTAAAACCATTTGTTGTATTAGTTCTGCTAGTTACTTCTGATTCCTACGGATATGTAAATATATTATGTCAAAAATACTCAGAGATGCTGTTTCATGGAAAGAGCTCTACTTGGGGTATCAGGTAACTTCCATCCTAATTTTACTACTTCTCAATTCCAAACCTTGTAAGTAGATTACACACTCAAACGTAAAATTCTAATTTCTAAGAGATATTTAATATGTACAATCACTACTCCAGTCTGTTCAATTCAGTAAATGTTCCTCGTGGTCCTTTGTGTGATTGGTATTGTAGAGGGCTGTGAAACGAGAAAGAATAAACTGGAATGTTTGTTGATATGGAAACAAATATCTATCTGGTTGACACAGTTTTATTATTTATTATTACTTAATGTGATAAAGATATTTACAATGGTAAGGGGACATGGAGGAGAAAGAAAACCCTTAATACATTTCTGGTCCTTGTCTAAGAATAAATGCATATGTACTTTAAGAACAAAATTGCAGAAAGACAAATAAAGTGTTATAATTATTATCATTACCCTGTATATGCTTCTTAGTCTCTTAGCCACAGAAAACAGCAGAAATTCAATAGATCTTAAAAACAAGAGATTAATTATTTTAAGAACTTGGAGGTGATTTTAGTAAGAGTAAGAGTGATCATAATTACATTGTAAGATTGCTCTAAAATGATTACTTGTGCCTGATAAAATTGTGGGGCTTTGACTGGTGACTGCATTAGAGCCATCACTCTAGACTGAAAAATTCATACCTTCTAGAAAGTGGCACTTTTAACATCTTGATACCAAATTGTTTCTCTGTAATATGAAACAAACAACACATAAATGAAACAGAAAGCAAACTGTTAATGGAGAAATTTGTACAAATTCTGTTATTCCCTGAAAACACATTTAAGTGCAAAGTAGGAACCAAGAGTAATACTCTGAATCTGGGTGAAAGGGACTTCCGAAGGTCAGAGGTAATATTTACTGTTGGGGTGTGAGGGCAACCTAGTGTCAAATGTATTTGATTTTCTTGAACAAAAACTTTGATGTTTGTATAGAATTTATGAATTTTGCTTGTATAGAACTCTGCATTTCCACAGTGTTAATTCCTATTTAAGCCAGCACCTATTTGTCATGAAATCTAGCAAGTGTTTCTGCAACCTAGAATTAAAATAGACAGATCTGAACACTTATTACAAAGTGACAGATTGATATTCATCAACTTGTGTTTACTTAACTGAATCTCTATGACAATATGTATGACAAAGTATCCCATCTCTGGTGAGGAAACTGGGTATGAAGTCACATATGTGTTTTTTCATGCATTATCTTTAGGTTTGTTTTTATTCCATCACTAAATTTTATCCAACTCTTTGTGATCCCACGGACTGCAGCATACCAGGCTCCTCTGTCCTTCACTCTATCCTGGAGTTTGCTCAAACTCATGTCCATTGAGTCAGTGATGCCATTCAACCATCTCATTTCTGTTGCCCTCTTCTTCTCCTACCTTCAATCTTTCCCAGCATCTGGGTCTTTTCAAATGAGTCAGCTGTTTGCACGAGGTGGCCAAAGTATTGGCGTTTCAATACTTTGTTGAAGTTTCAACTTCAACATCAGTCTTTCCAATGAACACCCAGGACTGATTTCCTTTAGGATTGACTGGTTTGATCTCCTTGAAGTCCAAGGGACTCTCAAGAGTCTCCAACACTACAGTTCAAAAGCATCAATTCTTTGGTGCTCAGCTTTCTTTTTAATCCAACTCACATCCGTACATGACTACTGGAAAAACCATAGCTTTAACTAGATGGACTTTGTCAGCAAAATGATGTCTATCTTTTTAATATGCTACCTAAGTCTGTCATAGCTTTTCTTCAAAGGAGCAAGCATTGTTTAATTCCATGGTGGCAGTCACTGTCTACAGTGATTTTGGAGCACAAGAAAATAAAATCTGCCACTGTTTCCTTTTTTTCCCCATCTGTTAGTCATGAAGTGATGGGACTGGATGCCATGATTAGTTTGTTGAATGTTTAGTTTTAAGTCAGCTTTTTCACTCTCCCCTTTCACCCTCATTAAGAAGCTCTTCAGTTCCTCTTCAGGGTGGTGTCATCTGCATATCTGAGGTTATTGATATTTATTCCAGCAATTTTGATTCCAGCTTGTGCTTCATCCAGTCTGGCACTTCACATGATGTACTCTCAACCATATAAAAATTTTTTGAGCACTGACATTGTGTATAGCTCTTGTAAGGTACAGGGGAACAAGAGGGGGTAAGAAAACTGATATGGCCTCTTTCTAGAATTTAATTCCAGAAGGAGGAATCTAAATTTAGATGATAAATAGGCATATCATTACAAGTTGTTCTATATAGGAAAAGAATATGAGCCATGAGAGAGCATAATAATAGGGGATCTGCTCTTAATTGGGTGGTCACAGAAGGCCTTTATGAAAACTGGTACTTAATGTGAGATAGAAAGAAGCTTCCACTGTGGAATGGAAGGTGAAAATGGATTTGGCCAATATAGGTTGTATAATGGGCAGAGGCATTTGAACAATTCCTAAGACAAGAAAATGGTTAGTATGGCTGGGAATGAGCGCAAGGAAGCAGGGGCAAGAGAGATGTGTCTGGATCCAAGTGATACGGGGTCCTGTTAGCCATGATCGGGTATTGAGATTTTGCTGCCACAGTACATATTGAAATCCATCAGATCAGATCAGTTGCTCAGTCGTGTCCAACTCTGTGACCCCATGAATCGTAGCACGCCAGGCCTCCCTGTCCATCACCAACTCCCGGAGTTCACTCAGACTAACGTCCATCGAGTCAGTGATTCCATCCAGCCATTTCGTCTTCTGTCGTCCCCTTCTCCTCTTGCCCCCAATCCCTCCCAGCATCAGAGTCTTTTCCAATGAGTCAACTCTTCGCATGAGGTAGCCAAAGTACTGGAGTTTCAGCTTTAGCATCATTCCTTCCAAAGAACACCCGGGACTGATCTCCTTCAGAATGGACTGATTGGATCTCCTTGCAGTCCAAGGGACTCTCAAGAGTCTTCTCCAGCACCACAGTTCCAAAGCATCAATTCTTCCGCGCTCAGCCTTCTTCACAGTCCAACTCTCACACCCATACGTGACCACAGGAAAAACCATAGCCTTGACTAGATGGAACTTTGTTGGCAAAGTAATGTCTCTGCTTTTGAATACACTATCTAGGTTGGTCATAA
>NW_011495058.1:1357351-1430986 GCF_000754665.1 Bison bison bison | reverse complement strand
TTCCCCCATATATTTCCCATGAAGTGATGGGACTGGATGCCATGATCTTCATTTTCTGAATGTTGAGCTTTAAGCCAACTTTTTCATTCTCCTCTTTCACTTTCATCAAGAGGCTTTTGAGTTCCTGTTCACTTTCTGCCATAAGGGTGGTGTCATCTGCATATCTGAGGTGATTGATATTTCTCCCGGCAATCTTGATTCCAGCTTGTGCTTCTTCCAGTCCAGTGTTTCTCATGATGTACTCTGCATAGAAGTTAAATAAACAGGGTGACAATATACAGCCTTGACGAATGCCTTTTCCTATTTGGAACCAGTCTGTTGTTTCATGTCCAGTTCTAACTGTTGCTTCCTGACCTGCATACAAATTTCTCAAGAGGCAGGTCAGGTGGTCTGGTATTCCCATCTCTTTCAGAATTTTCCACAGTTTATTGTGATCCACACAGTCAAAGATTTGGCATAGTCAATAAAGCAGAAATAGATGTTTTTCTGGAACTTTCTGCTTTTTCCATGATCCAGCGGATGTTGGCAATTTGATTTCTGGTTCCTCTGCCTTTTCTAAAACCAGCTTGAACATCAGGAAGTTCACGGTTCACATATTGCTGAAGCCTGGCTTGGAGAATTTTAAGCATTACTTTACTAGTGTGTGAGATGAATGCAATTGTGCGGTAGTTAGTGCATTCTTTGGAATTGCCTTTCTTTGGGATTGGAATGAAAACTGACCTTTTCCATTTCTGTGGCCACTGCTGAGTTTTCCACATTTGCTGGCATATTGAGTGTAGCACTTTGACAGCATCATCTTTCAGGATTTGGAATAGCTCCACTGGAATTCCATCACCTCCCCTAGCTTTGATCCTAGTGATGCTTTCTAAGGCCCACTTGACTTCACATTCCAGGATGTCTGGCTCTAGGTGAGTGATCACACCATCGTGATTATCTGGGTCATGAAGATCTTTTTTGTACAGTTCTTCTGTGTATTCTTGCCATCTCTTCTTAATATCTTCTGCTTCTGTTAGGTCCATACCATTTCTGTCCTTTATTGAGTCCGACTCTTAGCGACCCCATGGACTGCAGCCTACCAGGCTCCTCTGTCCATGGGATTTTCCAGGCAAGAGTACTGGAGTGGGGTGCCGTCGCCTTCTCCGTCAGTTTTCCTATTCTGTTGTTTTCCTCTGTTTCTTCCCATTGGTCGCTGAAAAAGGCTTTCTTATCTCTTCTTGCTATTCTTTGGAACTCTGCATTCAGATGTTTATATCTTTCCTTTTCTCCTTTGCTTTTCACTTCTCTTCTTTTCACAGCTATTTGTAAGGCCTCCCCAGACAGCCATTTTGCTTATTGAAATCTATAAGTCCCCACAAAAATTGAACTCATTACATAATTTGTATGCTTTATATCATACTTTAGAAACTTATAGTCTTTAATTCATTCTTTGATTCATTCATTTTCTAAGTGCCAATCTGAAATATCAAGAGTCAAAGAATTCATAAGATAAATGTCTCCTCATCCTGATTTCATAAACAAATGGGGATAGGCAGGTTTCTAGAAAGACACAGTATATCATACTATAAATTATATTAGTAATAAAACTGAAAGTACAATAACATCTTGTTAAACAAAGGATTTGCCAGGCAAGAGTACTGGAGTGGGGTGCCATCGCCTTCTCCAGTACTCTTTCCTGGCAAATCCCATGGACGGAGGAGCCTGGTAGGCTGCAGTTCATGGGGTCGCGAAGAGTCAGACATGACTGAGCGACTTCCCTTTCACTTTTCACTTTCCTTCATTGGAGAAGGAAATGGCAACCCACTCCAGTGTTCTTGCCTGGAGAATCCCAGGGATGGGGGAGCCTGGTGGGCTGCTGTCTATGGTGTCGCACAGAGTCGGACAAGACTGAAGTAACTTAGCAGCAGCAGCAAACAAAGGATTTAGGCCTTCAGTGATGGAATCCAGAGAGTTAGGAAAGGCTTTTTAGAAAAGAAGTTGTATACCTGGATACTCTGAAGAACGAGTAGACATATACTGAGTAAGTCAGGCATTCTAATCAGAGGGTCCAGGACCAGGGAGTTTGTTCCAGGGATGCATCTGTCATGTGCTAGGCAAAGAGGAGATAAGGCCCAAGAGATAAACTGGAAAAAAATTACTAACATGTTTTAATACCATACTCAATGTTTTAACAAGTAATCTATTAGACCAAAGTCATTTCAAGTGGGAATGTGACTCAATAAGGAGGTGGATTTCAGATGACATTTTTAGGTTTTCAGAATAATTGCTCTAACCTCTATCCTAGAACACCATTTAGCTCCTATCAGTCTCTATACTGTTCTCTTGTGTCTTTGGAAATTTTAGTAGTGCTCATTTTTTATCATGACTGTCATCCTTATGATATCTCTAAGCAGTTAGAAACCTACATTCATTATGAACATTTGATATATGCTAATCGGTTCTTATATTAGTTCCTTATGCTGCAGTGACAAGTTACCACAAACTTAGTGACATTAGAAAATCATATTCTGACAGTTCCAAAGTTCGGAAGTCTAAAATCAAGGAGTTGGCAGGGATGTGTTCTTTCTGGAAGCTTCAGGGGAGAATCACTTTCCTTGCCTTTATCAGTTTCTAGGGGCCACCTGCATGCATTCACTTGTGGCCCCTTCCTCTGACTTCAGAACTCAGCACTCCAGCAGTTGGTTCTGTGGTCACATCTCCTTTTTCTGACTTTGATCACTTTTTAATTACTTTGGCCCTCTCAAATATTCCAGGGTAACCTTTCTATCTCAAGGTGCTTAACTTAAGTACATCTACGAAGTCACCTTTCCCAAGTAAGGCAGTATATCTACAGGTTCCAGAAATCAGAATGTGGATATCTTTGGGGGCATTATTTAGCTGACTAGAGTTCTGCAAATGTCATTGCCAAATTGTGAGTTCTGAACTCTTTGAGTCCCCAAAACTTGACTGAACATTTTTATCTTCATAGCAAAGCAGGGGATGACAGAACTTTAGAGGTGCTGAGTAGGCGACAAAAAGCTGCGTGATTTCGCTTTACCTTTTTACCTGGTCGCGTTTTACTAAAGTGACATTGTCCCACTAAAGCGAATAAGGGAGACTTTGAAATTCTGCCATGTGCAGAACCCTGTGATGCTGAGATCCAGTAGAGCTTTCATTCCCATCTTTCTTCCTCGGAAGGGAGTCTGTCACTCTGTGGGAAGCCTCTTTGAAGCTGCCACAGCTTTGGGATTGCTGAGTGCAGGGACTACTCAAAGAAAACAGTGTTCTTTTCATTTCCTATCAACAAGGAGTTCAAGTTCAAAAAAACATGCTCTCTTTTCTTGCTTTCTCATATGTCTATTAATAGGACAGTGCCAAGGTTCTGACCAGGAGTTTATAGTAGGTTCATGGGACTAATGAAAATGGAATTAGGTTACTAGATTTTTCATCTCTTTGTGCAGTTATGAAACAACACAATGGAGACATTAATGACCCCTTGCCTATTAGTGAGATCTTACTCTTGAGGACACCAAAAAGTTTTTAAAGACATGAAGTTACTGATCTTCACACTCTAATTAGCAAGAATGTAAAAAAAAACTATGGCCCATTTCAAAAAATGAAGGCTACATCTGTACAAGTAACCAAATCAAGCAGCCTGAGGATTTAGTCCCTTTTTCATGTTCATATGAGTGATCATATAGTATCATGTCTGGAAAATATTTGCAACATAGGGAGTCATTGAGGAGGTTCAGCCTAGTTATCAAGTCATTATGGCATGACCTGTGGGAACCCAGGTACCTGAGCAAAGCATTTGATGTATTTGAAATAAATGAAGACTGCCAAACTTGCTGAGATTTTAAAGAGTTAAGGTCCGGAATCTAGGTAAGTGAATAAGCAGCAAATATTCAGAAACAGTGACGTGCTCTGGAGCATAGACATTTACCTCTTTATAAATATACTTGTTAAATACAGGTGGTTCTGAATATATATACACACATATATATATATAAGTTGGTTCTGGATTTACTAGTTAATGATTGAGCAAGGGCCAGAAACTGAAGTGAATTTCTCAGGGTTTACTGGGAGGTAAGTCAACTGATTTCCAAGTCTATAGTCATCTTGACTCACTGCCTTTTCCTAGTTAGCTTAATTTAAAATTTTACTACCAGCTTGTTAAAATTTGATCCATTGTGTTTATAATTTAGTGGGCTATTATTATCAATTTAAAGTGATGTCTATTGATTTAAACCAGATCAGTGTTTAGAAATTTCAGATTTTGAGTGTCCATGGCAAATGTCCTTCAGTTCTCAGAATTTAATCATGCTCCTCACTGAGGAAATAAAGTTTAATAGTTCATTAGTTAAAAAAAATTTTTTTCTGTTTTTCTTTTTACACTGTAATATGTTTGGAAATCAGAATGCTTTTTTCCAAGGAAACAGTAAATGATGGTTAAAGTGACTGATTACCTTTTTAAACTCACACTTGGCTTATCTATAAGCCTTCTGAGTTTCTTTGAGGTTTTTAATGAGTGTACAGATGAGGTAAGAGGTTTTGGTTTCTGGTGGAAGTGACAGTGGAGGGGGCCTGGGATGTGGAGGGTTTACAAGTCAAGAGGGGCCTAGAAATAATTTTCCATTCAATACTACTTTTATTTCTTTAAGTATAACCTCTGGGAGTCCAACACAAGCTGTGATAAGCGGGTTTACTCCCCTTTGGTAGAAGTTTTGTAGGCTATGGGGATGCTCTTGGGCACTCTCAGTGCATTTCTTTTTCCATAAACCATGCACATTATAAGGTAATGGGACTTGGGCATTCTACACTTTCCTAGAAGTATACTTCTATTACATTCTTTCTGGAAGGTATTTTGGACAGCATATCAAGGTCTCAAAAATGTATATAACTTTTGCAATAGGAATTCTTCTCCTAGGAATTTTAAGGAAATAATTATAGACACATGCAAAGATTTATGATTAAAGATGTTGGGCTTCCCTGGTGGCTCAAACAGTAAAGTGTCTGTCTGCAATGTGGGAGACCCAGGTTTGATCCCTGGGTCAGGAAGATCCCCTGGAGAAGGAAATGGCAACCCACTCCAGTACTTTTGCCTGGAAAATTCCATGGACAGAGGAGCCTTGTAGGTTACAGTCCATGGGGTTGCAAAGAGTCAGACATAACTGAGTGACTTCACTTCACTTCGGGTTGTTTTATTTATGATAGTGAAATTATGAAAAGTAAAGAGGTTCAGTTTGAACTGGTCAATTGTATTGTAACCATCTGGATCCCATCAGGAGATAGAAACATACAGGGGAGGTTTGCAATAGTATCATTAAACTCTGATAAAGAAAGTAACTAATACACACACACACCCCTACACACCTGACTAACATAACAAATACATTTGAAAAAGGGATGATTGAGCTTACTGGATAGTAGAAACAAGCTGGGCCATCACTGGGCAAGTAGGAAGCAACCCTCCAGAATGCAGGCAAGGGTAGTCGAAGGCAAGAATTCAGCAAGTGGTAGTCGAAGTGTACAGAGAGGTGAGAATACTTTGGGCTGAAGGAGAGCTGTAAGAGTTAGCAGAGGCTCAGTGAGAATCCCCTGGGGTGTGGGCGGGCTGCATAGGGAACTGCAGAGAGGACAGCAAGGACACAGGATCCTCAGGTTGCAGGAATGCTGCTCAGAGAACTGTAGAGGACATCGGGGTGCTGATGTGGGTGAGACACCTTTACGGCAACAGTTGTCTAGGTCAGGTAAGCCACAGAAAGTTTATTTCTAGGCCAGGGCTGTAAGGCTGCCAAAGACTCTTGCATTCTGGGGCAGTGGCTACAGCAGAGCTCTACCCATTGTCTTCACAGCCATAATGCTGACATTTCTACCTTGTGCTACAGCTCGAAGATAGCGAAGGGCCCCTTCTACCTGACTATTTCACTCCAGCACTCTGTACTAAGAGAGCTTAAAGTCCTGCTTAATAGTCCTGTTCTATTATCACAGAACATATATCAAATGGTGAATTCCAAGGTAAAGTGAAAGTGAAGTCGCTCAGTCGTGTCCGACTCTTAGCGACCCCATGGACTGGAGCCTACCAGGCTCCTCTGTCCATGGGATTTTCCAGGCAAGAGTAATGGAGTGGGGTGCCATTGCCTTCTCCAAGGTAAGAGGTGATAAATTAATAAATAGCATATACATGATGGTGAAACATAAGATAGCATTCTGTAAAGTGAACAATCCTGCAAATATATAATATATATAGTATATTCCTTTTAAGCAGAGGTTTTCTTAAATCCAGTATAAGAATTTTGAGTTTCTTAGGGTTAGAATTTCTCACCTATAACACAACTCATTCTGTGTTCACATTGCTGACTCTTTGAGTCACTCTAAAGGAACTGGACTTTGAGTAGACAAATGCTACTGCTGTGAGTACTAACAGAAGTTGCCTTTGACCCAGGAGTCTCTTGTCTTTTGCAAGCAACCATAAATATATGACAGACTCATGTATTAAGTTGCAAGTAAAGTAAACGTTCAGATCCACCTCTATTCTTGACTCACCTGAACCAACCAGCTAACTAAACTGACCAGGAAATTTTCTAGACCTGTAAGGTGCTTTTAAATATATAAAATGAGAGAATAGATTTAGGGGCACTGCTTTAGTAATCTGGGTAAAGAAGGCTACTTTGAAGAGCCAACTCAAAGTTGAGACATAAGTAATAATAAAGAAAATGTCACTATAAAATTTCAGTGAAAAGAGTTATGTAACAGAAGGAGCAAATGCAAAGTTCCTGAGGTAGTATCAGGGTTGGCCTGTTTGAGGGACAGCTAGAAGGTCACTGTGACAGCAGTGAATGAGGGAGCCACAGGGGTGAAAGAGGGAAGGAAACAGCAGAACAAAATCCTTTAGTATCCGTAGGCTTTAGCAACAAAACAGAAGCCAGGGGAAGGATGATCTGATTGTTTTACAATGATTATTCTGCCTCTATAAACAGGTGGCTCACATGGTAAAAATCTGCCTGAAATGTAGGAGACCCGGGTTTGATCCCGGGTCTGAAAGAGCCCCTGGAGAAGGGAATGGCTACCCAATCCATTATTCTTGCCTGGAAAATCCCATGGACAGAGGCTCATGGCAGGCTACAGTTCATGGGGTCACAAAGAGTTTTGGACATGACTGAGTGACTAAGCACTCAGTCACTCATAAACAGGTTGGAACAGAAGGATTAATGGTAGAGGAAACCATTAGGAGAGGACCAATATAAGAAGTTTGATGATTGTGGCTTGGATCAGCATTCTAACTAAGAAAACAAACAAACAAAAAATCTAGTTTAAATCAGCATTTAAACATAATAACGAATAACTTTCTAATATAAGCTCTGACATGTGATGTCCAAAGAGAAACAAAAGCTTTTATCATGGAATGTTAAAAGGTGTTTGAATTCATGCTTAGAGATCAGAAGTGCTTTGTAAAAGATAATGAATCAGAAATTTCAGTCAAGTGTTATTATGTTCATCTGGCATGGAAAATAGGTATGAAATATCTTTAAGAGCCTACACATTTATAGAAAATCTCAACGGGACTTGCTACATTAGGACCAGATAAAGAAAAAATTGTTACAACTGATAGTACAGAAATACAAAAGATCAGAAGAAATCTTTGGGGGTGATCAAAACCATCTCAAGAAAAAGAAATACAAAAAGGCAAATGGTTGTCTTAGGAGGCCTTACAAATAGTTGAGAAAAAAGAGAAGCCAAAGGCAGAAAGGAGAAAAGGAAAAATATTCACATCTGAATGCAGAGTTCCAGAGAATAGCAAGGAGAGATAAGAAAGTCTTTTTAAGTGAACAATGCAAAGAAACAGAGGAAAACAATAGAATGGGAAACACTAGAGATCTCTTCAAGAAAATTAGTGATATCAAAGGAATATTTCTTGCAAAGATGGGCACAATAAAGGTAAGAAGAGGTAGGCAAGAATACACAGAAAAATTATACAAAAAATATTTTATTAACACAGATAACCATGATAGTATGATCACTCACCTAGAGCCAGACATCCTGGAGTGTGAAGTCAAGTGAGCCTTAGGAAGCATCACTATGAACAAAGCTAGTGGAGGTGACAGAATTCCAATGAACTATTTCAAATCCTAAAAGATGATACTCTTAAAGTGTGGCACTCAATATGCCAGCAAATTTGGAAAACTCAGCAGTGGCCACAGAATTGGAAAAGATCAGTTTTCATTCCAATCCCAAAAAAGGCAATGCCAAAGAATGTTCAGACTACCACACAATTGCACTCATCTCACACGCTGGCAAAGGAATTCTCAAAATCCTTCAAGCTAGGAGTCTTCAACAGTATGTGAACCAAGAACTTCCAGGTATACAAGCTGGATTTAGAAAAGGCAGAGGAACCAGAGATTAAATAGCCAACTGCTGGGTCATAGAAAAAGCAAGAGAATTCCAGAAAAACATCCTACTTCTGCTTCACTGACTATACTAAAACCTTTGACTGTGTGGATCACAATAAATTCTGGAAAATTCTTAAAGCGATGGGAATACCAGACCACCTGACTTGCCTTCTGAGAAATCTGTATGCAGGTCAAGAAGCAACAGTTAGAACTGGACATGGAACAACAGACTGGTTCCAAATAGGAAAAGGAGTTCGTCAAGGCTGTATTTTGTCACCCTGCTTATTTAACTTCTATGCAGAATTCATCATGTGAAATTCTGGGCTGGAAGAAGCACAGGCTGGAATCAAGATTGCTGTGAGAAATATCAATAGCCTCAGATATGCAGATGACACCACCCGTATGGCAGAAAGTGGAGAAGAACTAAAGAGCCTCTTGATGAAAGTGAAAGAGGAGAGTGAAAAAGGTGGCTTAATATTCAACATTCAGAAAACTAAGATCATGGCATCTGATCCCATCACTTCATGGCAAATAGGTGGGGAAAAAGTGGAAACAGTGAGACAATTTATTTTTCTGGGGTCCAAAATCACAGCAGATGGTAACTGCAGTCATGAAATTAAAAGACTCTTGCTCCTTGGAAGAAAAGCTATGACCAACCTAGACAGCATATTAAAATGCAGAGACATTACTTTGCTGACAAAGGACCATCTAGTCAAAGATATGGTTTTTCCAGTATCATGTATGGATGTGAGAGTTGGACTATAAAGAAAGCTGAGCACCAAAGAATTGATGCTTTTGAACTGTGGTGTTGGAGAAGATTCTTGAGAGTCCCTTGTACAGCAAGGAGATCCAACCAGTCCTTCCTAAAGGAAATCAATCCTGAATAGTCATTGGTGGGACTGATGCTGAAGCTGAAGCTCCAATACTTTGGCCACCTGATTTGAAGAACTGACTCATTTGAAAAGACCCTGAGGCTGGAAAAGATTGAAGGCAGGAGAAGGGGGTGACAGAGAATGAGATGGTTGGATGGCATCACTGACTCAATGGACATGAGTTTGAGTAGGCTCCAGGAGTTGGTGATGGACTAGGAAGGCTGGTGTGCTGCAATCCATGGAGTCACAGAGTCCGACATGACTGAGTGACTGAACTGAACTGAAAATTCAGTCCTAGCCCTGATAGTCCCCTTACAAGATGGAGAACCAAACATTTTTAATAGCTTTTGCATTTTTGTTGCAACTCTTAATTATGACTGTATAGATAGATGCCAGGTATGCGCTTCAGGGTATGTAGTTATTTGAAGACCATGCTAATCAGAGGTGCATATTTTCTGTTCTTTTCTCTCTGGCTTTAGGTGCTAGGGTGAATTGTTTAGGCATCAATATAAGAAAATAAAATGACTCCTGTCTGAAGGATTCATTGCCATGCCATAAAAGCATTTTTAATATATAATTGTTCTCTCTCATCACAAATGTTTTCACCACAGAGATAATCACCTTGACTTATAAGGAAGGTATGATCATAAGAATAAGAATTTGTCATTTAAACATTCCATAGTCACTGTCTGTAGCACTGCTTGTTTTTTGAAAGAATAAAGCAAAATAACAGGTTTTACATTCATTAAAAATAACGTGTTTTTAATAAAGGGAGATGAAATAAAATGTTGCACTTGTTTTAAGTTTTAAAACTTACTTTAACAATGATACTTCTAAAGTTAGTATCTTACCTAGCATACATTTTAGTTTTTTTTCACATTAATCTTTCCTCCAACTATCTGGTACCCTTTGATTTATAAACTTTAAAAAAAGATTATAAATCAGGAAAGGGTCAAATCACAAGGGCTATGAAAGAAAGTACAGATCTGAAATACATTCATGAACATCAAAAAAAAAAAGTTAAAAACAAGTTTGTAATTTACAGCTGCCTTGAGGGAGCGATAACTAATACACTGAAAATTTACCCATTTTATGCATCTATTTTGCTTGTTTTACTACTTTGCTTTTCATAAAAAACACATTTATTTCAGCAACCTTCACTTCTTTTGGCATTTATGTGATCTCTGAGCTATGTGTGAAAATACACATATTTCTACTTTACAATTTTTATTGAAAAATTATTTCTCTTACAAATTTATATCAATGCTTTTTTGTTCTGTGCTAGAATTATTTTCATTGTTCCTTTTTTCTTTCAGTTACTTCAGAAAGTCAGTGTTACAGCTTATTTACTTTAACATCTGCTTTAAATCTTTTTTTCAATTGCCATTTGAATAATGTTTTATCATTACCTATAAAGAGGAAGAAGTGGAAATTTTCAGAATCACAGGTCATACCAATTATTTAATAAGAATAACACTGTAGATTACACCTAAATGACACTGCCTTCATAAATACTCGATGCGATTCACAGCTGTAACCTAATGAGTTTTCATATTGTTCCTGGGAGTCAGTGGAATAGTGTGAACAAATGATTATTTTCATATATATGATAGTAGTATACACTTGAGCAGAGTAAACAGAAGCAGGTGGCATCTCAGTACTTGCTTCCCAAAAGAATAGCCATGGAGACACTGAGGCTTGGATTTCATATTTTATTGAATAAAACTTTAGATAATAAGGCAAGGGCCTGTAGCGGGTACCTCCTGCTTTTGCCTGCTTAGTGTTCATTCTAACATCTTCTGGTAAGAGCATCCATATTTTTTCAGTCTTGCATGTGTATTTAAAATGTGGCTGTCTGAATCCTGCTTTGATGACGGTGCCTTGATGCAGGCCTGGTCCTTTAGGACCTTACTTCCTCTGAGTGCAGTAATTGATTCAATAATTTACAAGTAACTGATTCAGTAATTTACAAGCAACCACTCAATTTACTGTTCTGTCTACCAGATACCTCTCAGTCTTCCTTTGTGGCATAGTCCTTGTTGTCACAATTTGAGAACTGCAGAGGTAACTAAGAGTCTCTGAAGAGATCTAGGTTTAGGGTTAAGGGAGAGAACCTAACTACACATCCTAGGCTACTATGCTTTAAACTTCCTTAGAAACCAAGACTGAAGACATTAAGATGAGTTCTTGATTGGGGAGACAGGTAGGATGGTGAGTTGGCAAGAACAACAAAGCCTGTTGCTAACAGTAACAATATCAGAGTAAGCTATAGATTAAAAATTCCTGATTCAATAAGGCCCCTCTGGTGGACCAAATGCAACCACCCTAAGTTCTACTCAACTCTGAAGGGAGTGGTATTGACGAGAAATTAACATAAAAAGGTTTATTATTGTTCATGCCCTGTAACAATACCTGTAAAGTAATCTTCTATCCTTATCCCACAGGAGTCAAGGAATTATCTGTTGACTACAATGAGTGATTTGATTCCAGAAATTGTGTTTTTAAAACACTTTTTAGATAGTGTCTTCACCCAGACTAGGAAGCTCTGATTCATCCAAAGTTTGCCACACACACACAAAGAAGTTGGCTCTAAAATCCTTTCATTCAGTTCAGTACCCCTAGTCATGTCCAACTCTTTGCTACCCCTTGGACTGCAGCATGCAAGGCTTCCCTGTCCATCACCAACTCCCAGAGCTTGCTCAATCTCAAGTCCATCGAGTCAGTGATCCTTATGTATTATAACTGTGGTATAACATTTGATTGTCTGTCTTTAGAAGTAAGAACATACATTTTTAGTTAAATGTAAAACTGAAATAGGAGGGAAGTGGGCAGGTGGTCACAACCTTTAAAAGAAAGACATGGCCATAGGACATGACAAAAACTAGTTACAGCCAATGAGGTCCAAGATGGCAGATGTGACATCCAATAGACCTTGAGCTTCATCATATGCTCATTGTAATATATTAGCATGCTAAATGAAACACTCATCAGTACTATGACAGTTCTGAGGCTAACCATAAAAGGTCAAAAAGTGGGTGGTAGCTCAGTTCCTGGAAACCATGCCCCTTCCCCCCAAATAATTGGAATAATCCTCCCATTCATTAGCCTATGAAATTACTCAGCCCATTAAAAACTAACCGTGCTGTATTTTGAGACTCTCTCTCACCTTCTGAGATGCCTCACACTCTGTCTGTGGAGTTTGTCTTTACATAAATCTTCTTCTTACCTATTACTTCGTCTCTGAATTGTTCCACAGAAAAGAAAGAACCTTAAATCCACCTGCAACAGAACCATCATAAAAGTTTGATAAACGTGCTTTTCGATCCATGCAACAAACATATTTCAGAATAGGTATGGATGTATAAAAAAGTTGTGAAGGTAATAGAGTCCAGATAAACACATGGCCAGTTTCTCTTCTCATTAAAATGTTATGACACATAGAGTCCAGATAAACACATGGCCAGTTTCTCTTCTCATTAAAATGTTATGACACAGTTTCCCAATTAATGAAACAGTAGCTTTACATTATCCTAAAGTCCATATCTTATTCAGATTTCCTTAGCTATTACCTAGTTCGGTCCCAATATAATCCCATCCAGGATATTGGATTACATTTAATTGTGTCTCTTAGGCCCCACTTGACTTTGACAGTTTCTCCAACATTCCTCAGTTTCGATGCCCTTGATAGTTTTGGTGAATACTGGTCAGATATTTTGTAGAATGTCTCTTAATTGGGATTTGTCTGATGTGTTTCTCATGGTTAGACTTGGGTTATGGGTTTTTGGGAGTAGGAACCACAGAGGTTAAATACCATTCTTGTCACATCACATCAAAGATAAATACTACCAACATGATTTATGACTGTTGATGTTGGTCCTTTATCACCAAGGCTGAAGTAGTGCTTGTCAGGTTTCACTACTGTAAAGTTACACTTTTTTTGCTCCTTGTACTCTTTGGAAGGGTTTCACTATTGTGCAACACAAACTTACATACTGGAGAGTTATGCTCTACCTCCTTGAAAATGATTATCTACCTTAATTATGTAGTATTCTTCTGCAAGGCAGATTTGTTTGCTCTCTGTTTATGTAGTCAATCTCCTATCTGTATCAGGATAGACTCTAATTATTTTATACTTCAAGTTGAGTTATAATCCAATGCCACTTTTTTGATTATCACATTGTTCCAGCTTTGAGAGTAGTAAGCTTTTTAAAGTGGTCCTGTGTCTCTTGTCATACCCCCAATCACTGTGGGTTTTTTCCAGAGTACTTTCTGGCATTATAAGGTATACCATGCTCATCTTGCATGTTTCCTGCCCCAGCAGAAAAATAAGCCATTTTTCCAAGAAGCCTTAGTTCCTTTATCAGAGGATAATATTAGAAATAAAGATGAGTGCTAGGTATGATTGTTACTAGTAGTGTTAGCTGCTCAGTCATGTCTGACTGTTTGCAACCTCATGGACTGTAGCCCACCAGGCTCCTCTGTCCATGGAATTCTCCAGGCAAGAATACTGGAGTGGCTTACCATTTCCTTCTCTAGGTGACCTTCCCGACTCAGGGATCAAACCTGTGTCTCCTGCAATGCAGGCAGATTCTTTACTGTCTGAGTCACCAGGGAAGCCCAAATATAATGTAAGTGCTATGTAAATAGTTGAGTGGCAATTCAAGTTTTGATTGTTACCACTGGGGTGCCATTATTTCTAGGCCCTCTCAGCTGACAGATCAAATAAATATATTTGCATATATTAATTGGTATATATACACATACTTTTAAATATTAAGGTATTTATTAAATATTAAGGTACACACATACCTACAGCTATTAAGCTAAACTTGATGCTGTATTGGTGTTTCCTTTACCACAAGGATCATTCTGGCCTTCTTCTCCAGCTTTGCTGTAATTGTGAATGTCAACAGTGTGAAACTCAGCTCCCATCATGCATTATTCATTTGCTTAATTATTTAATTATAGTATAAATGTGTAGTGATTTCAGAATTGTTTACTCATACCCCTTTGGTAAACAACTTTATCAGTTATAGCAAATTTTCATGTGTAGTTCCTTTTTCCTTTAGTCTTACAGAAACCACACATTTCTGAAGTTATTTAGCTTAGCCTCCTTGCCTCTTTAGATTGTTTCATGTATTTGCACTGTAGTTAGGTTTTTGTGTCACAGCCTGTATTTCATCCTGGGGTCCTCAGCTTCCTAAATATTTTCATCTTTAAGGCTCATTCTTAAATGAGGGTGTAAAGCTTTAATTGTTTTGACAAAAACATAGTTTATATATCTACCATTTAAGTATCACATAAAAATAACCACCCTAAAAAATTCCTTGTATCTTGTCTGTCTCATCCTCTAGATCTCTCCTACCCCTAAACCTTTGTCAAACACAGATCTATTTACTGGGTTTCCCTGGTGGCTCAGTCAATAAAGAATCCACCTGCAATGCAGGATACCTGGGTTCTGTCCCTGGGTTGGGAAGAAACCCTGGAAGAGGGCATGGAAACCCACTCCAGTATTCTTGCCTGGAGAATCCTCATGGACAGAGAAGCCTGGCTACAATCTATTTACTGTCCCTATAATTACTTTTTGCAAATACCATATAAATGAAATCATGTAGTATGTAGCCTTACTTCACTTTTCAGTAAGGAACGAAGATTCACCTGTCTTTATATGGCTTGAGAGCTCATGCCTTCTTCTTGCTGAATAGTATTACATTTTATAAATATGCAACATTTCATATATCTATTTACTTCATTGTTTCCTGTTTTTGGTGATTATGAGTAAAGGTGCTGTAAGTGTTCATGTGCAGGTTTTTGACTGAACTTAAGTTTTCACGTCATATGGGTATATACCTTGGAATGTGTATGCTAGATCATATGGAAAGACTACATTTACTTTTGTAAGAACTGCCAAACTGTCTTCCTAAGTGACAGAACATTTTGCATTCTCACCTAGCACTGAAAGTTAACATCTATTGTTATTGTTAGGTTTGGGGATTTTGGATATTCTAATAGGTATGTTGTGGTATTTCATGGTATTTTTATGCAGCCTTTTCTTAATGACAAATGATTAGTTCAGTCACTCAGTCATGTCCAACTCTTAGTGACTGCAGCACGCCAGGCTTCCCTGTCCATCACCAACTCTCAGAGCTCGCTCAAAGTCATGTCCATTGAGTCAGTGATACCATTCAATTATCTCATCCTCTGTCGTCCCCTTCTCCTCCCCTTCAATCTTTCCCAGCATTGGGGTCGTTTCCAATGAGTCAGTTCTTCGCATCAGGTGGCCAAAGTATTGGAGTTTCAGCTTTAGCATCAGTCCTTCCAATGAATATTCAGGACTGATTTTCTTTAGAGTTGACTGCTTTGATCTCTTTACAGTTCAAGGGACTCTCAAGAGTCTTCTCCAATATCACAGTTCAAAAGCATCAATACGTTGGCGCTTAGGTTTGACAAATGATACTATGTATATTTTCATATGTTTATTATTTCTATATATTCTTTGGTGACATGTCTGTGTTCTTCGGAGAAGGCAATGGCACCCCACTCCAGTACTCTTGCCTGGAAAATCCCATGGACGGAGGAGCCTGGTGGGCTGCAGTCCCTGGGGTCGCTAAAAGTTGGACTCGACTGAACGATTTCACTTTGACTTTTCACTTTCATGCACTGGAGAAGGAAATGGCAACCCGCTCCAGTGTTCTTGCCTGGAGAGTCCCAGGGACGGGGGAGCCTGGTGGGCTGCCGTCTATGGGGTTGCAGAGTCGGACACGACTGGAGTGACTTAGCAGCAGCAGTAGCACCTGTGTTATTATCTTTGCCTATTTTATAAAATGGGCTGCTTTAAGTGTTCTTAGGGTATTTTAGATACAAATTCATTATCACACATGTATTGTGCAAAATTTTCTCCCAGTCTGTGGCTTATCTTTACATTCTCTTATCAATGATTTTCACAGAGATTTTAAATTTTAAAAAGTCCAAACTATCAATATTTTTATTTGGGATTGTGTTTTTGGTCCTGTATCTAAAAACACTTTTACTAAGGTCACATAGATTTCTCCTGTTTTCTTCTAAAATTTCGATACTTTTGCATTTTATATTTGTATATAATAAGTTCAGAAACATTCCCCCCCCTTCTGTATTTTGGAAGATTTTGAGAAGGAGTGGTGTTAATTCTTTTTCACATGTCTGAAGACATTGTGTCCTGGGCTTTTGTTGGAGTTTTTAAAATTACTGATTCAATTCCTTACTGGGAATCACTATATTTGGTTTTTTATTTCTTCATGATTCAGTCTTGGTAGGTTGTATATTTCTAGGAATTTATCCATTCCTTCTAGGTTGTTCAATTTGTTGGTGTATAATTGTCTCATGATTCTTTGTGTTTCTGTGGTATCCGTTGTAACTTCTCTTTCATTCCTGATTTATTCGAGTCTTATTTTTTTCTTGATTTCCTTTAGGATTTACTGGTTTGATCTCCTTGCTCCCCAAGAGACTCTGAAGAGCCATTTCCAGCATCACAATTCAAAAGCATTGATTCTTTGGCATTCAGCCTTCTTTATGGTCCAACTATCACATCTGTACATGACTACTGGGAAAACCATAGCTTTGACTATGCAGATCTTTGTTGGCAAAGGGATGTGTCTGCTTTTTCCATATGCTGTCTAGGTTTGTCATAGCTTTTCTTTCAAGGAACAGTTGTGTCTGACTCTGCAACCCCATGGTCTGTCCATGGAATTCTCCAGGCAAGAATACTGGAGTGGGTTGCCATTCCTTCTCTAGGGGATCTTCCCAACCCAGGGATTGAACCCAGGTCTCTTGTATTGCAAGCAGATTCTTTACCATCTGATCTACCAAGGAATCCTGCCTGCAGTCTCTGTCTGCCGTGATTTTGGAGCACAAGAAAATAAAATCTGCCACTATTTGCCATGAGGTGAAGGGACCAGATGGCATTATCTTAGTTTTTTGAATGTTGTTGTAAGCAAGATTTATCACTCTCCTCTTTCACCCTCATCAAGAGGTTCTTTTGTTCCACTTGGCTTTGTGCCATTAGAGTGGTATCATCTGCATATGTACTCTGCGTAGACATTAATAAGCCGGGTGACACAACATACAGCCTTGAAGCACTCCTTTCCCAATTTTGAATCGCTCTCTTGTTCCATGTCCATTTCTAACTGTTGCTTCTTGTCTTGCATACAGGTTTCTCAGAAGATAGGTAAGCTGGTCTGGTATTCCTATCTCTTTAAGGAATTTTCCACAGTTTGTTGTGATTCACACAGTCAAAGGTTTTATCATAGTCAATGAAGCAGAAGTAGATTTTTTTTTTTTTTTAATTCCCTTGCTTTTCCTATGATCCAACAGATATTGGTAATTTGATCTCTGGTTACTCTGCCTCTTCTAAATCCAGCCTGTATGTTTGGAAATTCTTGGTTCATGTACTGTTGAAACCTAGTTTGAAAGATTTTCAGCATTACCTTGCTTGCATGTGAAATGAGTGTGATTGTATGGTAGTCTGAACATTCTTTGGCATTGCCTTTCTTTGGGACTGGAATGAAACCTGACCTTTTCCAGTCCTGTGGCCACTGCCGAGTTTTCCAAATATGCTGGCACATTGAGTGAAGCACTTTAACAGCATCGTCTTTTAGGATCTGAAATAGCTCAGTGGAATTCCATCACTTCTACTAGCTTTGTTCATACTACTGCTTCCTAAGGCCCATGTGGCTTCCCATTTTAGGATGTCTGGCTCTAAGTGAGTGACCATACCACTGTGGTTATCCAGGTCATTAAGAGCTTTTTTGTATAGTTCTTCTGTATATTCTTACCACTCCTTCTTAATCTCTTCTGCTTCTGGTTAGATGTTTATGAATGTATTCTCCCCTTCACTTCTCCAGGAACCATCTTTTTGTTTAGTTATTATTCTCTATTGTTTTCATTGGTTTCTATTCTAATTTTTGTCTTAATTTTTCTTGTGTATGCTTCACGTTTATTTTCTGTTTTCTAGTTTTATATGGTAAAAGCTTGTGTTATTACTTTTAGAGCTGTCTTATAGCTCTTTTCTGGTCTTATATCATAAAAACTTGTGTTATTAGTTCTTTAAATATGTGTATTTAGAGCTATTAAACTTCTCTAAGCATTGCTTAAGTTACAGCTCACAAATTATGAAAATAATTTTTATTTTTACTGAGTTAAAAACATTTTCTATCCATAACTTGCCTCAGTTTTGTATTCATTTTGCTAGTGAAAGTAAAGTGTAGAAAAAGTTCTTCACATTAACTTTTTTTATCCTCCTACATTATAATCAATTGTTATAGCTTCTTAGAAGTGGTACATTTAGAGCCACTTCAGAGTGTGTTATAATTTTGCTTCAATTGTAAAACAATTTAGAAAATAGAGGAGAGTCTATTGTATTTACCGTATTTTTACTTGCCACCTTGTTTCTCTGTGATGTTCTAAAGTTCCTTCTTTTATCATTTTCTGTTCATGAAATGTCCTTTAGCTGTTCTTTTAGGGTAAGTCTGCTGGTGAAAAATCTCTTAGTGATCTTTAATTCTAGAATGCCTTAATTTCTCTTCTATAGGGTATTTTTATTGGAGCTAAGATTTTTGGTTAATTGATATTTTCTTGGATTATCTGCAAAACACAGTGCCATTTCCTTTTTATTTCCATAGTTTTTGATGTAAAATCCACTGCTATTTGAATTTTCTTTTCCCTGTAGATATGGTTTCTTTTCTCTCTGGTGCCTTGTAACATTTTATACTTAGCTGGCAGAATTTTAATTTTTTGTGTCTTTGCATTGATTTATCTCATGTATGCCTTGTTAGGTCCTTTAAGCTGTAGTTTTATATTTCCTGCCATATTTGAAAAGTTTTTAGTCATTTCTTCAGTACTTTTTCATTCCTCCCCTCTGTCGTCTTCTTCAATGACATAAATGTGAGGACTTTTATTATAAATCTCCATGTCACTGTACTTGTTTTTTTTTTTGTTTGTTTGTTTTTAGTCTAATTCTCTGTTTAAATTAAAGAACTTCTATTTTTTAATCTTTCAATTTCAAATTTTTTCCTCTATCTCTTCCACTCTGCTTCAGAGTCTATCCACTGAGCGTCTTATGTAGTATCACACTTTAACCTTCTAAAATTTCCATTTGTCTACTTCTTTTTCTTTCCTAAAGCTTTCTATTTCTTTGCTGAGGCTTTAAATTCTTTCATCATTCTCAAGCATGGGAGTAATTGATTTTGGAGCTTCTTTATGACAGCTGCTTTAAAACATTTGTAACATAATTCTAACAAATTGTTGTGTTCATATTGAAATCTTTATTTTCCTTATGGCTGTTATAGCAAATTACCACAACTGTAGTGGCCTAAAGCAATATAACTTTGTTATCTTGTATTTTTATTGGTCTCTCTAGTTGAATGTCACTGTATTGGCAAGGCTGTATTCCTTTCTAAAGGTCTCTAGGGGAAACTTTTTTCCCTTATCTTTTCAAGCTTATAGACATTTCCTGCATTCTTGAATTGTAGCTCCTTTCCATTTTCAAAGCCAATAATGTCTGGTCAAATCTTCAGTTGTATCTCTCTGTCAATGATGCTCATGCATTTGTCTTATATATTTAAAGAAACCTGTGATTACATTGAGCCCATCTAGCTTAAAGCCAGGTAATTAGCAATCCTAATTCTATCTGTTATGTTTTTGTTTTTTTTTCATTTAACCGAACATATCCACAAGTTCTGGATGTAGACATCTTTGGCAAGGGGCATTATTCTATTACATTAATTCCCCCAAAGATTTACCACCCTATCACACACAAAATGCCTTCATCCCATTCAAATATTCTCCTAAATCTCAACTTATTACAGCATCAACTCAATTTCAAAATCTTTATCATCGAAATCATAGAATCTGAAGAGTCCCAAATCTCATTATCTAAATAATAAATATAAGGATATAGTGAGTCTCTGAGTATAATCTATCCTGCAAATTAAAGTTGCTCAGTCGTGTTTGACTCTTTGCAACCCCATGTACTATACAGTTCATGGAATTCTCCAGGCCAAAATACTGGAGTGGGTAGCCATTCCCTTCTCCAGGGGATCTTCCCAACCCAGGGATTGAACCCAGGTCTCCCTCTTTGCAGGCAGATTCTTTACCATCTGAACCACCAAGGAAGCACAATTCATCTTCATTTGTGAATCTTTGAAATTCAAAAATCAAATTCTCTGTTCAAGAATACAGTGAGAGAGGCATAGGATAGTAGTTATAGATATTCACATTCAAAAAGAGGAAAAATAAAGGGAAAACACAGTTACTGGCCCCAAGCCATTTTCAGATGTAGTTGGGCAAACACTTTTTGTCATCAGTTCAGTTCAGTTGCTCAGTTGTGTCTGACTCTTTGTGACCCCATGTATTGCAGCACACCAGGCCTTCCTGTCCATCACCAACTCCCGGAGTTCACTCAGACTCACGTCCATCGAGTCAGTGATGCCATCCAGCCATCTCATCCTCTGTCGTCCCCTTCTCCTCCTGCCCCCAATCCCTCCCAGCATCAGAGTCTTTTCCAATGAGTCAACTCTTTGCATGAGGTGGCCAAAGTACTGGAGTTTCAGCTTTAGCATCATTCCTTCCAAAGAAATCCCAGGGCTGATCTCCTTCAGAATGGACTGGTTGGATCTCCTTGCAGTCCAAGGGACTCTCAAGAGTCACCTGGGAATAATCTTACGAGGTTCACAGATTCACTCTTTGAAATCACAACTCTGTCATGGGGTTTTGACTTCATCTTCTGAGTCATTTGTCCCTTTTCATGGATAGTAGAATATGTCTATAGCTGAATAGTGTTATCAACCTATTATCCTGCTTATAAAATATTGCAGGTTCAATAGCCAACTATCATTTTCCTTCCTTCTCTTTCAAGCCAAACCGGTAGAGTTCCTACTCTTAAAACATTCTGAGGCACCTTGTAGATCTCGCACATATGCCCAAGCGATTTACTATATTATCATGAGATTTGTACACAGGTTTTTCTTGAAACAATCTTCTCTATTTTTTATTTTTACTGACATAGTAGAGGGAATTAAGTCAACCTTTAATTTCTTTTTTTATTGAAATATAGTTGATTTTACAATATTGTATTAGTTTCTTGTAAAAAGTTAAGTGATAGTTATACATACATATTTTTTCCAATTCTTTTCCATTATAGATTAGTATAAGATACTGAATATAGTTCTATGAGCTATTTAGTAAATCCTTATTTAATCCCTAATTTCTTTAAAAAGACTTCTTTAACAGCATACTGTGAACTTTTGATCCTTTGAAAGTATTAGAAAAAACCCTAAAAAGCCCAAATCTCAGATTTTTCTCTATAGGATACTTTGACAGTAAATCTCTTAATTTCAGCATCTTGGTTTCTTTATCTTTAAAAATCTGTCTCTTAATTTATCTATTTCTTATTGCATTTTACTAAAAGCTCAAGAAGAAATAAGGCCAATATTATGCTTCAACACTGTTTGGAAATCTGCTTAAATATCTACTTTTTTTCAATCCTAAAAGTTTTTGCTTCTTCTTTACCTTTTTTTTTGGGGGGGGTTATATTTTCTGTTGGAGAAGGCAATGGCACCCCACTCCAGTACTCTTGCCTGGAAAATCTCATGGACAGAGGAGCCTGGTGGGCTGCTGTCTATGGGGTCGCACAGAGTTGGACACAACTGAAGCAACTTAGCAGCAGCAGCAGCATATTTTCTGTATTTTTGCTGAGTCATTATATTTTGCTGTTTGATTTAAGCATGTTAACAGGTACCTGTTGAACATTTATTCAAATGATGTCAGCTTAATGTCTTTGTCAGATAATTCTAACATGCCTGTCACCTTTGTTGTCTTCTCCTGAGATGTTTGTGGTTCTTTGAGATCTTTGTGGTTCTTGTTATGATGAGTGATAGATTTTTTAAAATTGGACATTTGGCGTACATTTTTATGAGACTCTGAATCTTATTTAATCCTATGTAGTTGTTTTTCTCTGGTGCTGTTCCTGCCAGGGATGAGGGGTGTTATATCATCACTGACACGTGAATATAGAATATGCTTTCTCCATTTGGCTCTTACTGAGCCAAGGGAAACAAGGGAACATTCTCATTACTGCTGGGTAGGAGTGGGAGTTCCAGCTATTTACATAGTCATCACTGACACCACAAATAAGGACACTTTATTATTGGATGAAAAAAGGAAAGGTCTGGTTTTCTACTTGGCCCTGATCAAAGTTTGTTCCTAGTGTCTATTAACTGGAGGCATAGGAAGAGGTGATCAGAGAGAGATAGCACAATAATTTTGATGAGCTCAAATATTTCCTTTATGACCAAAAATGACTGAGATGTTGATGTAGGCTGTAAGGACGTCATGCTCCAGTTTCTTTATGTTTAAAAATTTGTCCCCTTGGAGAAGGGAATGGCTACCCACTCTAGTATTCCTGCCTGGAAAATCTCACGGACAGAGGAGCCTGGCAGGCTACAGTCCATGGGGATGCAAATAGTCAGACATGACTGAGTGAATATTACTTTCAAATTCTTTAACCACATCTTTTCTATCCAACTTTGAAACTAGAGAAGAGTAATTTTCTTTCTTTCTTTTTTCTCTTAGCTATCTAAATTCTGAAAGTGTTTATACCTACTTTGAATTTCAACTTTACAAATAAAAAATACATGTTATGATTTAAAAAATTGTCCCTTAATTTATCTCTTTAAAATTGCAGTTTACTAAAAGTGCAAGAAGAAATTAGGCCATACTATATTTCAACACTTTGCTTGGAAATCTCCTTAGCTAAATATCTAAGTTTAAAGAAGTGAAGGCAAAGGTACTATAAAATAACATATGTAGGTGTTGACATTTCCATGAAATTTTGGTGCATTCATGAAGGCTAAAATATTCAGCAAATAAATACAGATGATGGCACAATCTAAAAGAGCTTCAGTAGAATAGTATTTTTGAGGAAATATACAAGAAACATTAACTGTGAGTATCAAAAGGGCAACTATCCACTCACTCTAAGATCTGTCAAGAATAGAAAAGAATGAAGAATGCTTTTTTTTCTTTAAATCAGAGAATAATTTCTTTACAATATTGCGTTGGTTTCTGCCATACAGCAAAACAAATAAGCCATCAGTTCAGTTCAGTCACTCAGTTGTGTCCAACTCTTTGTGACCCCATTGACTGCAGCATACCAGGCTTCCCTGTCCGTCACCGACTCCTGGAGCTTGCTCAAACTCATGTCCATTGAGTTGGTGACACCATCCAACTATCTCATCCTCTGTCATCGCCTTCTCCTCCTGCCTTCAATCTTTCCCCAAATCAGGTCTTTTCCAATGAGTCAGTTCTTTGCATAAAGTGACCAAAGTATTGGAGTTCCAGCTTCAGCATCAGTCCTTCCAATGAATATTCAGGATTGATTTCCTTTACAATGGACTGGTTTAATCTCCTTACAGACCAAGGGACTCTCAAGAGTCTTCTCCAACACCACAGTTCAAAACTATAAATTATTCATTGCTCAGTTTTCTTTATTGTCCAATTCTCATACCCATACATGACTACTGGAAAAACCATAGCATTGACTAGACAGACTTTTGTTGGCAAAGTAATGTCTCTGCTTTTTAATATGCTGTCTAGGTTTGTCATAGCTTTTCTTCAAAGGAGCAAGTGTCTTTTAATTTCATGGTTGCAGTCACCATCTGCAGTGACTTTGGAGCCAAAAAAATAAATACTTTCACTGTTTCCATTGTTTCCTCACCTATTTTCCATGAAGTGATGGGACCAGATGCCATGATCTTAGTTTTTCTGAATGCTGAGTTTTAAACCACCTTTTTCACTCTCCTCTCTCATTTTCATCAAGAGGCTCTTCAGTTCTTCTTCGTATAAGGGTGGTGTTATCTGCATATCTGAGATTATTGATATTTCTCCTGGAAATCTTGATTCCAGCTTGTGCTTCATCCAGTCCTCAATTGCATGATGTACTCTTCATATAAGTTAAATAAGCAGGGTGACAATATACAGCCTTGACGTACTCCTTTCCCGATTTGGAACCAGTCTGTTGTTCCATGTCCAGTTCTAACTGTTGCTTCTTGACCTACATACAGAATACTCAGGAGGCACGTAAGTTTGTTTGTGATCCACACAGTCAAAGGCTTTTGCATAGTCAGTAAAGCAGATGTAGAAGTAGATGTTTTTCTGGAACTCTTGTGCTTTTTCAGTGATCCAACAAATGTTGGCAAGTTGATCTCTGGTTCCTCCACCTTTTCTAAACCCAGCTTGAGCATCTGGAAGTTCATGGTTCACGGACTATTGAAGCCTAGCTTGGAGAATTTTGAGCATTAATTAGCTAGCGTGTGAGAGGAGTGCAATTGTGTAGTAGTTTGAATATTCTTTGGCATTTCCTTTCTTTGGGATTGGAATGAAACCTGACCTTTTCCAGTCCTGTGGCCACTGCTGAGTTTTCCAAATTTGTTGGCATGTTGAGTGAAGCACTTTCACAGCATCATCTTTTAGGATTTGAAATAGCTGAACTGGAATTCCATCACCTCCACTAGCTTTGCTTGGAGTGATGCTTCGTAAGGCCCACTTGATTTCACATTCTAGGATGTCTGGCACAAGATTACACCATTGTGATTATCTGGATCTTGAAAATCTTTTTTTGTATAGTTCTTCTGTGTATTCTTGCTGTGTCTTAATATCTTCTGCTTCTGTTAGGTGCATACTATTTCTGTTCCTTTATTGTCCCATCTTTGCATGAAATGTTCCCTTGGTATCTCTAATTTTCTTGAAGAGATCTCTAATCTTTCACATTCCATTGTTTTTCTCTATTTCTTTGCATTGATCACTGAGGAAGGCTTCTTATCTCTCCTTTCTGTTCTTTAAAGCTCTGCATTCAAATGAGTATATCTTTCCTTTTCTCCTTTGCCTTTAGCTTCTCTTCTTTTCTCAGCTATTTGTAAGGCTTCCTCAGACAACCATTTTGCCTTTCTTTTGCTTGGGGATGGTCTTGATCATTGCTTCCTGCACAATTTCATGAACCTCCATCCATAGTTCTTCAGGCACTCTGTCTATCAGATCTAGGTCCTTGAAGCTATTTGTCACTTCCACTGTATAATCATAAGGGATTTATGTCATACCTGAATGGTCTAGTGGTTTCCCCTACTTTCTTCAATTTCATTCTGAATTTGGCAGTAAAGAGTTCACAATCTGAGCCACAATCAGTTCCCAGTTTTGTTTTTGCTAACTGTATAGAGCTTCTCCATCTTTGGCTGCAAAGAATATAATCAATCTGATTTCAGTATTGATCGTCTGGTGATGTCCATGTGTAGAGTCTTCTCCTGTGTTGTTGGAACAGGGTATTTTCTATGAGCAGAGCTTTCTCTTGGCAAAACTCGGTTAGCCTTTGCCCTGCTTCATTTTGTACTCCAAGGCCAAATTTGCCTGTTACTCCAGGTATCTCTTGATTTCCACTTTTGCATTCCAGTCCCCTGTAATGAAAAGGACCTCTTTTTTGGGTGTTGGTTCTGGAAGGTCTTGTAGGTCATCATGCAACCATTCAACTTCAGCTTCTTGAGCATTACTGGTCGGGGCATAGACTTGGATTACTGTGATACTGAATGGTTTGCCTTGGATATGAACAGAGATCATTCTGTCGTTTTTGAGATTGCACCCAAGTACTGAATTTTGGACCGTTTTGTTGACTATGAGGGCTACTCCATTTCTTCTAAGGGATTCTTGGCCACAGTGGTAGAATAATGGTCATGTGGGTTAAATTTGCCCATTTCATTTTAGTTCACTGATTCCTAAAATATTGACGTTCACTCTTGTCATGTCCTGTTTGACCACTTCCAATTTACCTCGATTCATGGGCCTAACATTCTGGGTTGCTACACAATATTGTTCTTTACAGCATCGGTAACTACTTCCATCACCAGTCACATCCACAACTGGGTGTTGTTTTTGCTTTGGCTCCATCTCTTCATTCTTTCTGAAGTTATTTATTCACTTGTCTCCAGTAGCATTTTGGGCACTTACTGACCTGGGAAGTTCATCTTTCACTGTCCTTCTTTTTGCCTTTTCTTTTTGCCTTTTCATACTGTTCATGGGATTCTCAAGGCAAAAATACTGAAGTGGTTTGCCCTTCCCTTCTCCAGTGGACCACGTTTTGTTAGAGCTCTCCACCATGACCCATCTGTCTTGGGTGGCCCTACATGGCATGGCTCATAGTTTCATTGAGTTAGACAAGGCTGTGGTCCATGTGATCAGTTTTCTGTGACTGTGGTTTTCATTCTGTCTGCCCTCTGATGGATAAGAGGCTTATGGAAACTTCCTGATGGGAGAGACTGACTGTGGGGGAAACTGGGTCTTGTTCTGATGGGCAGGGCCATGCTCAGTAAATCCTTAATCCAATTTTCTGTTGATAGGCAGGGCTGGAGGCCTCACTCAATGCCCCCAGCCCTGCAATAGCCTACCGCTGACCCACACCTCTGCCAGAGACTCCTGGACACTCATGGGCAAGTCTGGGTTAGTCTCTTGTGTGGTCACTGCTCCTTTCTCCTGGGTCCTGGTGTGCACAAGGTTTTGTTTGTGCCCTCCGAGTCTGTTTCCTCAGTCCTGTGTAAGTTCTGGCAGCTCTACGGTGGGGTTAATGGTGACCTCTTCCAAGAAGGCTTATGCCACACTTAGGTCTGCTGCACTCAGAGCCCTTGCCCCTGTGGCAGGCCACTGCTGACCCATACCTCTGCAGGAGACACTCAAACACTCAAAGGCAAGTCTGACTCAGTCTCTGTAGGGTCTCCTGGTGCGCAGAAAGTTTTGTTTGAGCCCTCTCAGCATCTCTGTCAGGTATGGGGTTTGATTCTAAATGCAATTTTGCCCCTCCTACCATCTTGCTGGGGCTTCTCCTTTGCCCTTGGATGTGGGGTATCTTTTTTTGGTATGATCCAACATTCTTCTGTCCATGGTTGTTCAGCAACAAGTTGTAATTTTGGAGTTCTTGCAGGAGAAGATGAGCGCGTGTCCTTTTACTCTGCCATCTTGTTTTAGCAAGGTCTTTGGGTTACAGCAAGGTTTGGATTAGAGCAAATAATATGAGTAGCTTTCAGAGAAGAGATAGATGACTAAATTGTACTCGTATCAGAACGTGAATTATAAATGAAATGGTAGTTAGGGAATAACAGCCAGGTGGAAAATGGTGCTGATGACAGATGAACAGACATATGCTCTGTTTTATATCTAGATTGTGATCACCTTTCTGGGAGGCTTGAGTTTTTGGCAGTGACTGATATGTGCAGCAATGTAATATAATGAGGTTAGTTTGGTTGGTCTTTCAGGAGACAGAAAAACAATATCCTCTGGAGATTTCACTTAGGCAGTTAGTCAGATATTTTATGTCACGGCTAGGGAAGGGCCACTTTGCATAGACTGAACAGGCTATGAACAGGCTTTCTTTAAAAACTTACAGCAGGTGATGTTTCATTTGGAGTAAGCCAGGACAGCTCACCAGCTTCCTTTGAAACTTGTTAAAGAGTGTGTTTCAGTTAAGACTTGGGTAGGATTTACTAAGAGCATGTTGACCTTTAGGAACTTCATTTAAATCCCTCGAATAATTTAAAATCTAATAAAAAATGTAGCAATGTGAGATTTGTGGTAACTCTGATATGAGAGTTGCAAAAGTGACTTATCAATGACTTCATTGAGAAAGGATCATTGAGATGATAACTTTTTTATCTAGTTCTAATACCAACACATAAAGCAGAAGGCCATTCTTGACAGGAGTTTCATAAGCGAAGTTGGGAAAGCAGTAATAGAGACTTAATGAAGAAATATCATCTCGAGATGTAATGGAAGGAAAGCAAAAGCACATGAAGAATGTGATGAAGATATTCAAGAGAAATAGAGGTGAGAAGGGAGAAAAATAAAATAATGGAGAAAAGGTTTAAATTTGTAAATAAAATTTGAGAAGGAATTTTATGATTTATCTGGGGAATTTTGTAGAACTGCAGAATTTAGTATCTGAGGAGAGACTAAAGATTTTGAATTTCTAACAAGCTCCCAAGGTGAGGTCAGAGCTGCTGGGTTTTGGAAAAAAAAGTTTGAGTAAAATGGGAAAAGTGAGATAGAAAATAGAAAACAGAAGAAAGGAGAATAATGGGATGAGACAAAAATAATAGAGTTCATTTGAGGTCATTGCTCTATATCTATTCTGCTGTATCTTGGTTAGTTCTTAAATGGCATAAAATTTCTGATTCACTTACAGTCTTTTTAGTTATGATCTTTTAGAGGGAGCTTGAAGTTGCTATTTGTAGGAAAAAATAAAAGTAGGAAAAATCAGACATGTACAACATTTTGAAGGACCCAATGTTCTTTTTCTATTTGCATCCCCAGGAGGCTTCCAGAATCCCAGCTGTTTCCCCAGTGTGGTTATCCAGCCTGGCACATACTTCCTCCTCCTTAGCTAAGTCTAAGTTCCTTGCATTTTTGATGGAAACTCTGGCCTTATAGAAAGCATTTAATTCAGTGAATTCACATGAATTTTTAATAACTATCATGCATTTAATCCTGTTGGGGAACTTGCATTTTAGAGAAAAGTTTGCTTACTCAAGGGTAATAAATCTTAAATAGCACATCATATTTGGGTGAGGCTAACTTTTCTCATCCTCATAAATAATCTCATGGACCACTATTCTAGGAATAGGAGATGTAACACTCTCCTGGTGCTCTTACATGGTTTTCTCAAAGGATTTTCAAACATTCTGAATTTTTACTTTTTTCTAGTAGTACAAAGAAGTTAAGATTTTGTTTACTCTTTTAATATATATTATGAATAGATTCAACTCAACCTAGGTTTAAAAAAAAAGCATGGCTATTTCTTTTTGAGAAATTTATATATTCTTCTGTTTTGCTACAAGTCTCTTCCAGAATTTGTTTTGGTAACAGAGTGAGGTCTGCCATCACCCACTACTTCTGATAATAATAGTGGCTTCCATGCTGCACATTTTTCAGTTTTTGTTGTACTTCTGCCACTGCTCCATAGTGAGAGGAGCAGATGATTTCTAGCTATTGTGTGGCTTTTTCTTCCCTTGGACTTTCTGGTGTGCTCAGTTACAGCTCTGTGTCAGATGTTTTCCAACTAAACAACAATTACATCGCTTTTTTTCTTCAGTTCTGTGGTGGATGTCTTAGTCACTGGCATGCAACCAAGCTGGAATGAAGTCTCAGAAATATATTTCAACTTGCAAGGTGATCATGAAGGTTGGCCTTGTATTTGCATAAGGCAGTTTGTATTTTCTTATCCTTGCCTGATGGAAATCAGCTGCCTCTTAATGTGTGTGACTTCACCCAACTATTATTTTCAATTTTGGTATTTTCCAGGCAAAAATTATATTATATTTTGGCATAGAAAGTATATGAGCCTGCTTTTGAGCCACCTATCAGGGACCTTGTTTAAAAAAAAGTGATAAGGGAAGAAAATGAAGCTGAAATCCATTTGGTAGAGATAGTAAGCACTCTAGACATCCTGGTTCACTTTTTTTTTTTTTAATTCTGGAAAATTATTTATCATCTTTCTTTTATAACTTCCTTCTTTTTGTTTTATTTATTTTAAAAATTTTAAACATATCATGGGTATACAGTGCCTGCTTTAAATGTAAAGAAGTTAGAAATAGCTTTTAAAATCACCATACCCATATAATCCCCACCAATATTGTTATATCATTGGGCTATGTCGTCTGAGAGAATTTAGACTATTCTTTCAATTATTTCTTTTAAAGCTTATATCTTTTCTTATTAGTTTTCCCAGGATTATCAATATAATTGAAAGTCATCACCAGATCTTATTTACTTGACAGTTACTCTCAAAACATATATAATGCACAAAAATCCTAGAAACATGGACTACCTTTATAAAAAATCTTTGTGAATTCACTTTAAAGTTTGCCAACTTATGCTATGAAGCTCTGGCCCAAAGTAAAGCAGATTAGCTGATATATTTATTCTTGCCTCAATTGTTGCGTTTTATGACTAGGTGAAGTGTTTTCAATTTTTGCTTTCTTTCTCTTCCTGTTTGCATAATTGCTTACTTTCTCTGTTTTGTAATTTCATCTCTTTCATCTGTACATAGTTGAGAGAAATAGCTGTAAGAAAAGGGTTATTTCTTATTTTCCCCAACAATCTACTTTTCAATTATTCAGGTTTCCAAAAAGAAGAGCACAAAGTAAGACATATGTACTAATTTTATTCAATGAGTGTGTGGGGTGCCATTTTACAGAAACAAATGTGAGGATAAAAGACAAACACGGCAGAGTGCACTGCAGAGCTGACAGTTTTACTGGAAAGTACAGCTGGTTACGAGGGTGAGGAATCTTCTAGGGGAGAAGAAGAGTTTATCTGGCTTCTTTCCATTTCCTATCCATTGTTGGTAAAAATTCATTCTACAGGGCATTAACATTTTCACGTGATGTCATCTGGCTCTCCCAAATACTCATTGCAGAAGTCAGGTTCCCTATGATTCCCAATAACCATGGCGGGCTAGCAAACAGGTATGAACGAGCAGCTCTGTCTGCTTGTAGGTCAGGTATGAAGAGGGTTCTGCACATCTCATCATCAGAGACAATAGGAAAGCTCCAGAGTGGCAAGCTGGCAGTGTGCACAATTAATATTGAGGAAAGGCTGTGTTTTGCTTGGCTTGAGAGGAATGGATGGGGAGAAGCCAACTGAGCTGCAAAATGGTCCCCCATCATTTGTGATGAAGAACTCAGAGTTCTACATGCTTTTATCCATTGAAGACTGAACCAACCTTCCTCTCTATGTGGGGTCTAAGAGTGTCTTCCATTTTTTATTGGAAGAGTGTATTCCATTTTTATTTATCTATTTAAAACACTTTCCTGAGGGTTAGGTTTATATTCTGGATTAGTACAAAGCATTGTGATACTGCTTCTCACTCCTTTCTAGAGGTGCCTCACATTCAGATTTTCCTGTCTAATCATTTATCTAAATTCTTCAAAGGAACTTTCTCTCCTCATGTGTTCATTAACACCTTCTCACTTTGCAGAGTCCAAGCAAAGAGTTTCTGGATAGGGTCAAATAGTATCTTAATCAGTTCTGGCTGCTTTAACAAAATACCATAGACTTATGTGTGAGGGGATGTCTTATATACAGAAATTACTTCTTAAAGTTCAGGGACTGGAATTCAGATCAGGTTGTCAGTATGGCTGGGTTATGGTAAGGGCCCTCTTCATTGTTGCAGACTGTTGAGGTCTTGTGTTCATGTGGCAGAAAGTGATCGAGCTATATGTGTGGCCTCTTCTTGTAAGATCACCTGATCACCTAAAAATAACATCATAATGAGAACTAGGTTTCAACATATGAATTTTAGGGAGACACAAGCATTCAGTCTGTAACAAACACTCAATTTGACCTAATTGATCTTTTCAGTTACCCCCACATCGGAAAGTCTAAAAATGGAAATGGTATACTGCATTTTTACATAGTGCTTACCAAATATATAAAAGGCTTATGATTTGAAACTCAGTAGAATTTCAAAATATATATTTCCAGTTAAAATCACTTCTGCCTTTATTGAAGGACTAGAAAGAGTGCATTATTATTATAGAAAATTTGAAAAAGAATAATAAGATATTTCCTTATCTTTCTATTACCTTCCTCCCTCCCCTCAACCTAGGGTCAAAGTAAATCTTATGCTTCCTTGTATTAAGGAGAAAGGAATTTATTTCCAGTTTTACCTGTAGCAGACTGTGGAATTTATTCATATACTAAGCCATGGTTCTTTTGGACTTTCAAACCACACAATGTATAAATCAAATCATCTTATCTTTTTGAGATGTCTTTTTGTAGATAGTTAGGTTAGCTTGTGCTTTACCTGACTCCCACATGTCACATGCACAGTTTGGCTTCCTTGGCGTGTTCTGATGATAGGAGGAAAGTTGATAGGAGTGGCGATCACAGACTCACTCAACCTGTTCCTTTCAGAGAATGCTGTTAGACCTTTTCCTTTTACTGAGCAAATCCTCTTATGTCTTTGAAGAAAGAAGGTGGTTCTCCGTGCCTGTTGAGCAAGTTCAATTTAAAACCTTGTGGGGAGAATTTCACAGCATGCAAGCAGAAACAGTTTTATTGCCTCTATTTTCAGAATCTCTTTTCAAATTACAATAATATGCCCAAGAAGAATATGAGAAAAGACAATCTTTGGGGGGCTAAAACAGAGCTTTTATCTTTTAAACCAAAAATATAACTAAAGAAATCACTTGGCTTATAGGAGTTTATTTTCCAATTTTAAATTCTATATTTCAGGAAATTTTACAGTCTTGTGGATGTGAAGAAAGAAATGCTTGTATAAAGAAACTCTTTTGTATAAAAATTGAAACTCTTTATAATCTTTTATCCAGATTGACAATCCTCTCAATTTACCACCTTTGGTAATAGATAAATTTTCATTTCCACAAGAAAGATTTTTAAAAGATATTGTATTAATGTGCACTTAAATTTCCTTCATTTCAAATGTATTATATAGTACTCATTTTTATTATTCATTATGCTTCAGGAAAGCTTCGTTTAGCTCTTGTGTTTCATAATCCCCTAAGAAGTTTTCGTTCATATTCTTAGGGGAAATTAAAGCATTTATATTTTTATCAGCATGATTGAGGATTATTATAACTCAAATAGGGATATGATGCCAAATATTGGTTTACATAGAATAGCTTACTTTTAGTTTCTTACTGTTTCTTACTGTAAAATTAAAATTAAATTAAATTAAAATTAAAATGTTTCTTACTGTAAAATTAAAATTTGTTGCTTCTAATATTTAGCATGAGAGCTGGGCCTAGCAATTGAAGTTAGATCAATCTCTGTAGAACTCAAAAATTGTTGTGAAAAACTCACAGTGAATTAAGCAACATGGAGGATAACTCTACTTTTGCATGTTTGGGAATTGATGCATTGATTAATGCATCAACTAATTTCATGCATAATCTACTTCCTAAATGGAATTCTTTGAGGATTCTGGATAATGTTTACATATACACAATGATGAATTTATGCAGGGGAAATCAGGTACTAATGTATTTGGCTATGAGAGCAATTTCTAAGTAGATAGTCACTTCCTTCGTTGGTACATTCTACAGTACTTGATAGGCTTGCAAAACTGTAGCATAAAGATGAAAATCTGTATTTAGAACTCTGCCCAGTTCTCTGCTATTTTACTGCTAACACTTTAATAACTCGCTCTGAAATGATTTCTCTTTCGTGTTTAGGATAGATGAAACAAACTGATTTTCTGTTTAAGTACTTGCGCTTTTCAAAAAATGAAAACAGGCATATTACAAATGCTAAAAGAAAGCTCACTGATACCTTAGCAAAAATGTAATATTAAATAGTTTTTGGCTTTTTGTAGAAAAAGGAGCACTTAAGATATAATCAAAATAGTATTTTTAAATTAGTCATGAAAAAGGTTTTTTTTTTAATGCATTAATTTTTTAAGCAATTCTCCCTAAGTTGAGTCACTAATAACTAAGACCTATAGGAGATATTTTAAAGTCTGAAATAAGATGAGATAAACATCTCTAGGCAACTAGAATAGTTATCTTAGAGTGTAAGAGAACTGACACTCACCCATAAACAGAAATCCAGGAACTTAATAATTAGAAGGGGGAGGCATCATAACTGCAAGGCAAATATCTACATCCATCTATCCATATTTTAAAGTGAGATTGGTTATTTTGTTCTTCAGTTGCTTGCCTATTAGAAACCACCCCTAAGAGGGCGCTGGCACCACTAGGGGCAAGTGATATGATACAAAGAGAGGGAAAAAGCTTAATAGATGCTATCAAGAGAGGAGGAAAAAGTGTTTCAGGTAGCTGGAGACTGGGTAGTACAAGGATAAACAATCTATGGATGGGCCCAAAAGTTCTATGGGGTTTTCCCATCACATCCTATGGAAAAACAACAAACTTTCTGGTGAGCCCAGTAATAGCCCCAGGCACCCCTGAGAACATCACTGAATTGTGTCTTGGTAATACTTTGGCCACCTCATGAGAACAGTTGACTCATTGGAAAAGACTCTGATGCTGGGAGGGATTGGAGACAGGAGGAGAAGGGGATGACAGAGGATGAGATGGCTGGATGGCATCACCCACTCGATGGACATGAGTTTGAGTGAACTCTGGGAGATGGTGATGGACAGGGAGGCCTGGCGTGCTGCAGTTCATGGGGTCGCAAAGAGTCAGACACAACTAAGCGACTGAACTGAACTGAAATGAATAGGAAAGTGAAGGTGTTAGTTGCTCAGTCGTGTCCAACTCTGTGACCCCATGGACTGGGGCCCACCAAGCTTCTCTGTTGGAATTCTCCAGGCATGAATACTGGAGTGGATTGCCATTACCTTTAGAGGATCTTCCTGACCCAGGGATTAAACCTAGGTCTCCTGCATCGCAGGCAAAGTCTTTACCATCTGAGCTAATAGGCAAGTGCATAATAGTAAAAACTTTGTTGTAAACAAAAAAAAGTTTGTTTATTTTGGTAAATTCACTTTTAAATACAGTATTCTCTGACAGTGCCAACTATTTTTTCCAGTATTAGATAATGCCTTTTAAATTTTTTTAGCATATAAGAAGCTTGATTAGATAGATATCATCACTCAATGAGATCTTATTTCAAATCCTCCAGGTTAGCAAAACTTAAAGTCTGAAAATACTAAGTGCTTAGGCAATATAGTGTAATGCAAACTCATAACATGCTAATGGGAGTCCTGAAAAACAAGAACAAGCTAGTAAACTGAAATGTGTATGTGCAGAATTACAACCACCCATAGAGAAAGATCATTCATGTATTAATGCGTATGGAAAAGAGTGTTCTTAGCAGCACTGCTGTAACTGAAAAGAAAAAAAAGTGGAGGAAAAAAATAGTCATCAAAAATAAGGCTGATTATTAATTATAGTACAATTACTCAATTGTATACTTTAAAGCACTGAAAATAAATAGGAGCCATATGTAAAAAATATATGTATCTTAAATAATATTGAACAGAAAAATAAGCTTATAGAAGATTAATTGCAATCTGATTTCATTTTTATAAAGTTCACTGCAAGCTGAACTAAATAATATGATGAGGTTACTGTTGTGGCAAGATACAGTGACTTCTCCCTTGAACGATGTGACGTGGCTTTGAACCATATGGGTTCACTTACATGCAGCTTTTTTCAATAGTAAGTAGTACAGTACTACACAATTAGCAAATACAGAGCCACAGTTACAGAGGGTGGTCATCCCTAACATCTGTGTTGTTCAAGAGTCAACTATAGTTGAAACATACTCTGTGAGAAGAGACCTAATTTCTGTGTATAGGAAGTTTACTCCAAGTGAAATCTCAGATATGGTTTGCAGGTGAGTTTTTATTTTTATATGAAAACATTGTTTCACTCCACCATCTTTAGTGATGAGAGCTTCTCTGTTCTACTATTAGTTGATAATGTGTGCCTGAGTTCATGTTTGGTTGCTGACTCATATTTGACTCTTTGCAACCCCATAGACTGTAGTTCACCAGGCTCCTCTGTCCATGGGATTTCCCAGGCAAGAATACTGGAGTTGGTTGCCATTTCCTTCCCAATGGGATCTTCCCAACCTGGGGTCTAACCACATGTGTGCCGCCTGGGAAGCCTATAGGGGTGCATGGACCAGTGCAATTAGTAGACACTGAGAGTTATTAGAGAGATGAACATTATTTGTATTTATTTTTAAAATAAACTTAAAAATTAAAATCTTTTGTGTAGATTAACAAGAGTATCTGCCTTTATTCCACAGACGAGATTTTCCTATGCCTAATGTAGCTCCTGATCTGTTGTAAGGAAAAACTGGGTTTCTCATTATATAGAAGAGCAACTTTCACTACAGTGCTTGGTAGTTTCTATCATCTCATCCAAGATTTCATTAACAACCAAATTCACCCTCATATCACATGTGATATGAATAATGTAAACATCAGCGATGTACCAAACCTTGACTGAAATGTCAGTTCATTTCTACATGTAAACTGTAGTAGTACAGTACTACCTAATTGGTAAATACAGAGCCACAGTTACAGAGGGTGGTCATCCCTAACACCTGTGTTGTTCAAGGGTCAACTACAGTTGAAACATACTCTGTGACAAGAGACCTAATTTCTGCGTATAGGAAGTTTACTCCAAGTGAAATCTCAGATATGGTTTGCAGGCGACAGTTTCCATGTAAACTGTAGTAGTTTACATGTTTACAGAATAGACTATTCTACATGTAGAATAGTCTCTTTCTTGGGTATATGATGAGGTTAAAATAGTACATGTAACAAGAAATCTGTTTAAATTTTAAATTAACAAGAAGATTCTTTAGCAGTCTACTCCCAGGTGGCTCAGTGGTAAAGAAGAATCTGGTGCCAAGCAGGACATGTGGGTTCAATGCCTGGGTCGGGAAGATCTTCTGGGAAAGGAAGTGGCAACTTACCCCAATATTCCCATCTGGGAAATCTCATGGACAGAGGAGACTGGCAGGCTACAGTCCATGGGGTCACAAAGAGTCAGACATGACTTAGTGACTAAAAACAAACAAAATTAATGATGAAACTTGTCTACGCATGTACAGTATTGAGCTAATGACAACATGAAGCCCTCGTGATTAGGGAAATTTTCAAAATCTTAGCACCAAAAATATAAGTAAAAACTATTATTTATTTCAGTTGGAATATCTGAAATTCAGTGCAAAAATGTATGTTTTAGAATGTTTTCACTAAACTTGATAAATGTCCAGCAGGTGATTTTGAAGTTTCTACTTAGTAGTAAAAGTTAAAACATTCTACCATTGTAGAAAGAACAGCATAATATTTACTAGTTACGTACCTTGGTCAGGATCTCATGTTGGAAAACAATTCCTAAATTTAAAAAACAAAGTGTATTTAATGTATTTGAGAACACTGTATTGAGTTTAGAAGTTTTGCTATATGGTAGGTATAAAATAGATTTCGAAAACCAGTCTCATTGCTTGACACAGACTTTCTAGTAATGAAACTTATAATTTCTGGTACATTAGCATTCTATGAAAAAACAGTAAGTTATTTAAAATACAGGTTTTCTTTCATAACAAAATATTTTAAGGTAAAAAATTGAAAATGTCATTATCAGTGTTAGAACTAGTTTATCTGAGATTTTAAAAATAATTTAATGTAGGTTTCCAGCTATAACTACATACCTGTAATGCATTCCTTACATCATTCCAAGAAACAGTTTAGAAACAAAGACGTGGAAACCCAAAGTGAACAAAATACTATGGGGTATCATCAGTATGGTTATGTTTGTAAAAACAGGACCTTTACTAGCAAAATCCCTGAATATTAAGTAATGACATGGGTATGGCTTTTATATTTCTATATTAAAAAGGTTACATGGATATTAGGGTAAAGAACAAAAATAAATAACAGAGTTAGACATAAATTGAACATTTTATTTTCTCCAAGCCAGCAGTTTTATATTATTTGACACTTTCTGTGATATAGTTGTCAGTCATGTGCTATCTACCAGATTGTTCTAAACTTAGATACATTTTTAAGGGACAAATTGTTTTGTTTTTGTCTAACATAACTTCTGAAGAGGAAATACATTTATGTAGTTCAAAATGTGAGAATAAAAAGTACTATATAGTGAATAGTCTACTCTCTCTGGCCAGTCTCTTAGATATTCTTACAGACTTTATGCCTTTCTCTTTTCACACAGAATTTAGCATATTATACAAGCTATTCAAAACTTAAATTTCTTTTAAAAGACACTGATCTTGGAAGTCTTTCCATATCTATACATATAATAAGTCATCATTCTTATTTTTAAAACAACAGCTTGTGATTCTTTATATGGATTTCACACAGTTAATTTACAACCCCCCAACTGGTGAATATTTGTAGTAGGCTGTGTCATTGTTCACACCAATATCCATTTCCTGACTTCTGAGATCACATTTGTCTAGTCCTTTCCAGCCACATGTCTTGTTTTGACCAGTGAAATATGAGTGACAATGACGTATCACTTACGGTAAAAACTTTAAGGGACAGTGAATATTTTTTGTCGTATTCTGTCTCCTTCCCCTACTCTCTCAACCAGACAAGAGAACCAGTACAATTCCTTTTCAACCTGGAAAAAGGTATTCCTTCCATATGAGTATAATAATTAGGACCTGTGCTAAACGCTATGTGTGAGTGAGAAACACAATTGCTAAAATGCACAAAGCAAATATTTTTTCATTTGTTGCCATAGCATTACTAGATGATCATAATTGATATGAAAAACGATACCAGAATTTGTGCACTACCATAACATAGACCTGTGTGTTGTCATCATCCTGGTTAGGAAATAAATGGCAAGAATTGTTTTAAGTTGGAAGGATAGAGGTCTACATTAAGTTTTGGAGAAACAGTGATAAAATGGTAGTCTGCAATAACTTGACAAGTCACTAACATCCTTCATAGTTTGGTGAAAAGATTGGGAAACAGAATATGAGTAGTGTGGGTTGTCTGCTAACTAGAAGAAGAAGAAAAGAGCCCAGAGCAGAAATTGCCAGTTTGAAAGGGAAAGTGGAAAGGAAGATAGTCCAGAATTAGGACTTGTGGTTTGTAAGTGGAAATTGTGTCTTGATTTCTAACAATAAAAGGCAAAATTAAGAGAAAAAGCCTGTGAAATCAGCCTTGTAGCAAAGATCATATAAAACCTATGGACCATAAAACAAGAGCTGGGAACAGATTAAGTGGCTAGCAGTAGATTCAGTGTGTTAGAAAGACAGTTTATTTTAAAAAAAGAAAGAAAAGATAGAAAAGAAAAAGAGTAAGTGTACTTTTCTTTACGACTGATAGCTCAAGGTAGGCACAGTTACGTACACATAGACGGGGATGTCTTAGGAAGAGTTGTGAGTTTGGCTATTTGTATTTACATAGTACTGGTTGAAATCAAATCAAATAAGAGGTCAACAAATTATTTCAGAGAGTAATCCTATTAAGACAAATGTTAACTGGAACTGAAGTAGACTATTGTGTTTCTAACACTCTGTGGGCAGAAAATGGGCTGAGAAAGCTTTTCACCACTTAAAAAGTTGTCACATATCTTCTTCAGTTGTAGCCTAGGAAGATAATGGAAAAAGAATTGCCTCCCAGAGCGGGTACTTAAGGATCATGGATAACTGTGGCATGGGGACCGCTCTAAGGAAGACAGATCAAAGGCTTACTCCCCAGTTTCAGGACAAATGCTCTTTTCTCTATATGACCAGCGTGAATTGGCCTTGCTAAATATGAGTAATTGTTGTATGTTTCTCGCTATTTCTCCATCTAAATGGAGGTGTTCATAGCAGAGTTGTTGTCCTTATTTCACTAGTGTGTTTCTGGTAGAGAGTGTCCATCTGCACGTGGTAAATTGGAATGACTGAGACCTAGAGCTTCAATAGCAAAGAAGTAAATTGATGATGTGTTCTAGTAGTTGCCATTGGAGGGAGAGCAGTGAGTATCTGAGAAAGGAAACCAAAGGTTTGTGATCTGAAAAGACTGGTTAGTCTAATTATAGTTCATCAATATTTAATTTCCTACCATGGAAGAGAATCGTAATCAGATTCCTTCTCTCATTGGCCAAAATTGGCCAAGTGCCTTGCTTCCCACCCCCCACCAAAAAAAAAAACAAAAACCTAGAACTTATGTGGTCAGAATTTTTATAGCATGGGGTATATTTTGTCATTTTCTTTTCATCACTGCAGCCCTCACCATTTCCAGACAGTTCCTGTTCCATAAGTAGATGGATGAATTATTTAAGCAGAATCCACGTAAAACTTTACTGCTTTAAACGATTAAAATCTTCATGTTGTCTGTTACTTCAGCCTAATGTAGCCTACTCTGATATATAAGCTTTCTCCAGCTTTTTGCTCTAACACATAAAACTACAATGACTTAACATACATCATTCCAAAAATGTGTCAAGGGACCTGAAGTTTAAATTCTCAAAAGTGGAATTACCACTTTTTGTTTACTAGGTGTTTATGAGATGCTTATTTATTAACACTTGACAGGAAAGTTCTGGTAGTATGTTTAAGATGGTGAATCTGGAAAGCAAACATTTTGAAAATGAGCAAAAGTATTAATGTTTGTGAAAAAAACTCATACCTTGGAGAAAGCATTGTGTAAATTGTTTAAAATAGTTCTATGTGATTCTGAAGCATATATAACTATGTATTATAAAAAATTTTATCTTCTATAAAGTTATAGATTCATAGAAATAGAATTTTCCAGCAAAGATTAAACTCTTCCATACAAAGAGTTTCCGTTTCAGTGGGTTTTGTACCTAATTAAAATATCTGTAACATCCGATTGTTTGAAAAAAACTATGTAAGGAAAGTATATATGCATTCACTAAGGAAATTAAGGTACTAAAGGGGAAAATCATATGATAACATTGCCACATGTGTAAATAATATTTGATAAGGTTCAGCACTCTGTAGTAGAAGAAACTCAACTAGGAATATAGGTAATTTCCTTTACCTAATAGATGGTATCTAAGAAAATATTTGGTAGACATTATTATTAATGAAATACTGAAAACTTTCTGCTTGAAATTAGGAATAAGAGGATGATGCGAGCTTATGACATTTCTATTAAACATTGTATTAAAGATCTTAACAGTGTTGTAAGTCGTGAAAAGGAATGAGAGACAGATCTGCCATTATTAAGACGACAGGACTGTGATTAGAGAAAATCCAAAGAATGAACAAATAATTAAATTTAGCATGGTCACTGACTATAAGATCAGTATATAAAATCAACTGCCCACCTATATCAGCAATGCACAACTAGAAATGACATTTCTAAAAGTTATCAACTAAGTGGGGAAAACATTACCACTTTATAATAGATAAAAGCCAGGAAATTTCTAGGAATAAATCTAATAAAATGTATACGATATCTCCACATCATAATTTTTCAACAGCAGCATTACAGAACTGCAAGTGCTACCACTGTATATAAAAAGAAGTGGCATACCATCAAGAAGAAAAATTAAAGTAGGCCTAAATATAGGGATTTATGATGTTTACTGATTACAGTGTTCAGTACTATAAAGATGTCAGTCCTATATAAATTGATATGTAGCTTTACAGTCATCCCAATAAAATGTCTACCTATTTTGCCTTTTTGGAAATTAACTAGTTGGTTTTAAAATTTATATGAAATGCAAAGGAGAATCATTTAGGTAACAGAAGATGAATTTGGCCTGTGCTGTATTTCTCACACTCCCAAGGAAGTGCTTTTCCTCCTCTGACAAAATGAGGGAAAATCCAATTTTCTTTGTCATCACAATTTGTCAAAATACCTTTACCTCCCCTTCTCTGTTGACAGTCTCTGCAGTCCCCTTACTGTAATGCTAGGAAATCTTTCTTTTCTTGGCCTAGGGACTTTTAATTGCTTCAAAATGTAGTGTAGAAGGCATGGGTAGCTGAATTAAAGCTTGCTTAATGTTTTCTCACATCATTAAAGCCTGTATGAATTAAATAAAGACCTCCTTTGATCCAGTAGACAAAAGAACCTTCTTAGAGTTATACCTTTAACAAAATAACCTTTAATAGAACTAATATCAATACATCTCAGTAAGACCAACTAATTGATATCTCTGCTTCCAAGAATCCAAATGTCAACAAACAAAATTTACAAAGTCTGGACTTTAATCTTCTATTCATATATGACTCTTTCTTACTCTCAGTATGCCTTTCCCAATAATTTTCGATCTCATCAAACTCCTGGTCTCAAGATAAATTTCTGCAAAGCTTTCTCAGCCTTCTCATTCTGAATCAGGTGCTTCTCCTCTGTGTAATCTAGGGATGCTGCTTATTTCTCTCTCATGGATCATTGTAATGTAAATGTGTTACAGAAATTTCAAATGCAATACATTTGTATTCAGTTCAGCTAAGCTTCCAAATAAAACAGACCCCAGTGTCTCAAAACCAATACAATGTCTCAAAAACAACAGCAGTTTACTGATCACTCAAGTTAACAGTTCAAGGAAAGTGTGTCTAGTTCTTAGGTATCTCATCCATGAACTGAGGCATCATCTACTTTTTCTAGGACAGGACAGTCACTTGCATTCAGTGGCAGGAGGCAATAAAACAAGAAATATGTACAGAGGAATTTCTTGTCTAGGTGTGGAAGTGCTACACATCACTCTGGCTATATTCCCTCGTGCAGAACTCAGTTAAGTGGTTCATATAACTACGGTGTATCTGGGAAATATAGACTGGCTATGTGGCTAGCCACGTGGTTTATGTTCAGTTCAGTTACTCAGTTGTTCCGACTCTCTGTGACCTCATGGACTGCAGCACTCCAGGCTTCAAGATCTGTCAAGAATAGAGAAGAATGCTTTTTTTTTTTTTTTTTAATTGCAGAATAATTTCTTTACAATGTTGTGCTGGTTTCAGCCACACAATAAATGAGTCATTATATATGAGTCATTATATATATAATCCCCTTATTCTTGAGTCCCATCCCACCCCTCCAGGATGTCACAAAACACTAGGCTGGGCTCCCTGTATTATATTATAGCAGCTTCCCACTAGTTATCTATTTTACACATGATAGACTATATACACACACTACTTTCTCAGCTTGTCCTATCCTTGCTTTCCCCCAGTGTCCACATGTCTTGAGAGAAGAATGCTTCTATTTGAGACTACTTTGTAAATGTCTTTGGGTTACAGCAAAGTGTTCAGTTCAGCTCATCACTCAGTCATGCCCAACTCTTTGCAAACCCATGGACTGCACAATGCTAGGCTTTCCTGTACATCACCAACTCCCAGAGCTTGCTCAAACTCATGTCCATTGAGTCAATGATGCCATCCAACCATCTCATCCTCTGTAGTTCCCATCTCCTCCTACCTACAATCTTTCCCCAAATCAGGGTCTTTTCCATTGAGTCAGTTCTTTACATCAGGTGACCAAAGTATTGGAGTTTCAGCTTTAGCATCAGTCCTTACAATGAATATTCAGGACTGATTTCCTTTAGGATGGACTGGTTGAATCTTAATGCAGTCCAAGGGACTCTCAAGAGTTTTCTCCAACACCAAAGTTCAAAAGCATCAATTCTTCTGAGTTCAGCTTTCTTTATAGTCCAAATTTCACATTCATACATGACTAATGGAAAAAACCATAGCCTTGACTAGATGGACCTTTGTTGGCAAAGTAATGTCTCTGCTTTTGAATATGCTGTCTAGGTTGGTCACAGCTTTTCTTCCAAGGAACAAGCGTCTTTTAATTCCATGGCTGCAGTTACTATCTGCAGTGATTTGGAGTCCCCCAAAATAAATTCTCTCACTGTTTCCATTGCTTCCCAATCTATTTGCCATGATCTTAGTTTCGTGAAGGATGAGTTTTAAGCCAACTTTTTCATTCTCCTCTTTCACTTTCATCAAAAGGCTCTTTAGTTCTTCTTTGTTTTCTGCCGTAAGGTGGTGTCATCTGCATATCTGAGGTTATTGATATTTGTCCTGGAAATCTTGATTCCAGCTTGATGTATTCTGCATATAAGTTAAATAAACAGTGTGACAATATACAGCCTTGACAGACTCCTTTCCCGATTTGGAACCAGGCTGTTGTTCCATGTACAGTTCTAACTGTTACTTCTTAACCTGCATACAGCTTTCTCAGGAGGTAGGTCGGGTGGTCTGATATTCCCATCTCTTTAAGAATTTTCCACAGTTTGTTGTGATCCACACAAAAGCTTTGGCATAGTCAGTAAAACAGAAAGCAGATGTTTTTCTGGAACTCTCTTGCTTTTTCGATGATCCCAGGGACATTGGCAATTTGATCTCTGGTTCTTCTGCCTTTTCTAAAACCAGCTTGTGCATCTGGAAGTTCACAATTCACGTACTGTTGAAGCCTGGCTTGGAGAATTTTGAGCATTACTTTGCTATCATGTGAGATGAGAGCAATTGTGCGGTAGTTTGAGCATTCTTTGGCATTGCCTTTCTTTGGGATTGGAGTGAAAACTGACCATTTCAAGTCTTGTGGCTACTGCTGAGTTTTCCAAATTGGCTGGCATCACCTCCATTAGCTTTGTTTGTAGTGATGCTTCCTAAGGCCCACTTGATTTCGCATTCTAGGATATCTGGCTCTAGATGAGTGATCACACCATCGTGGATATCTGGTTCATGAAAATCTTGTTTGTATAGTTCTTCTGTGTATTCTTGCCATCTCTTCTTCATATTTTCTGCTTCTGTTAGGTCCATACCACTTCTGTCCTTTATTGTTTCCATCTTTGTTTGAAATGTTCCCTTGGTATTTCTAATTTTCTTGAATAGATCTCTAGTTTTTCCCATTCTACTGTTTTCCTCTATTTCTTTGCATTGATTATGGAGGATGGCTTTCTTATTTCTCCTTGCTATTCTTTGGAACTCTGCATTCAAATGAGTATCTCTTTCCTTTTCTCCTTTGCCTTTAGCTTCTCTTCTTTTCTCAGCTATTTGTAAGGCCTCCTCAGACAACCATTTTGCCTTTTGTCATTTATTTTTCTTGGGGATGGTCTTGATCATTGCCTCCTGTACAATGTCTCGAACCTGCATTCATAGTTCTTCAGGCACTCTATCAGATCTAATCCCTTGAATCTGTTTGTCACTTCCATTGTATAATCTAGTCATAAGGGATTTGATTTAGGTCATACCTGAATGATCTAGTGGTTTTCCCTACTTTCTTCAACTTCAGTCTGAATTTTCCAATAAGGAGTTCATGATGTGAGCCACAGTCAGCTCCTGGTCTTGTTTTTTTCTGACTGTATAGAGCTTCTCCATCTTTGGCTTCAGAGAATATAGTCAATGTGATTTCAGTATTGACTGTCTGGTGATATCCATGTGTAGAGTCTTCTCTTGTGTTGTTGGATGAGGGTGTTTTTATGACCAGTGTGTTCTCTTGGCAAAATTCTGTTAGCCTTTGCCCTGCTTCATTTTGTACTCCAAGGCCAAAATTACCTGTTACTCCAGGTATCTCTTGACTTCCTACTTTTCACTCCAGTCCCCTATAATGAAAAGGACCTCTTTTTTGGGTGTTAGTTCCAGAAGGTCTTGTAGGTCATCATAGGACCATTCAACTTTAGCTTCTTCAGTATTATTTGTTGGAGTATAGACTTGGATTACTGTTTACTGAATGGTTTGCCTTGGAAAGAAACAGATCATTCTGTCATTTTTGAGACTGCAACCAAGTATTGAGTTTTGGGCTCTTTTGTTTACTATGAGGGCTAGTCCGTTTTTTCTTAGGGATTCTTGCCCACAGTAGTAGATATAATGGTCATGTGAGTTAAATTCACCCATTCTAGTCCATTTTATTTCACTGGTTCCTAAAATGTTGATGTTCACTCTTGCCATCTTCTGTTTGATCACGTGCAATCTACCTTGATTCATGGACCTAACATTCCAGGTTCCTATGCAATATTGTTCTTTGTAGCATTGCACACTGCTTCCATCACCAGTCACATCCACAACTGGACATTTGCTTTGGCTCCATCTCTTCCTTCTTTCTGAAGTTATTTCTCCACTCTTCTCCAGTAGCATTTTGGGCACTTACTGACCTGAGGAGTTCATCTTTCATGTCCTATCTTTTTTGCCTTTTCATACTGTTCATGGGATTCTCATGGCAAGAATACTGAAATGGTTTTCCCTTCCCCAGTGGACCACATTTTGTCAGAGCTTTCCACCATGACCCACCCATCTTGGGTAGCCCTACATGGCATGGCTTATAGTTTCATTGAATTAGATAAGGCTGTGGTCTATGTGATCAGATTGGTTAGTTTTCTGTGATTGTGGTTTTCATTCCGTCTGCCCTCTGATTGAGAAGGATAAGAGGCTTATGGAAACTTCCTGATGGGAGAGACTGACTGAGAGGGAAACTGAGTCTTGTTCTGACGGGTGACCATACTCAGGAAATCTTTAATCCAATCTTCTGTTGATGGGCAGGGCTGTGTTTCCTCCCTGTTGTTTAACCTGGAGGCCTCACTCAGTGCTCCCGACCCTGCAGCAGGCCACCGCTGACCCATACCTCTGCTAGAGACTCCTGGACACTCATGAGCAAGTCTGGGTCAGTCTCTTGTGGGGTCACTGCTCCTTTCTCCTGGGTCCTGGTGCACACAGAGTTTTGTTTGTGCCCTCCAAGAGTCTGTTTCCCCAGTCCTGTGTAAGTTCTGGTGACTCTACAGTGGGATTAATGGTGATCTCCTCCAAGAGGCTTATGCCATACCCAGGCATATAAAAGCCTCTAATATAAAGTTCAAACAAATTCATTGTTTCTTGATGACAATGAATAATCCAAAATGTGCTTAATTATATTTCACTGTAGTCCTAATGGGTGTCATTATATTTCATTTCATTCATTCTCTGAATCTGTAACATGTAGAATCTTCATTTTACTCATTTGATTATGGAGTCAAAGGAAGATCATTCAGCTCTTTGAGGGTACTAGCTCAGCAAAATGCAAATGGACCTTTCTCCACTCAACTGCACTGTTTTTAAATCATTGCTCTCATTTAGATAACAGTATCTTTTACATAATTGATTTTGAAAGTCACACTTACCACCACCACATTATGCTTCTTTATTAAAACACTTTCTAAAATCTAAGCAATAAGTTTTCAAAATTTATAAATATGCTATTCTCTTAATTGAGTCTCCAATATGAGTCTGTTTTTAGAGGCTCCCATTTCCTAGGGGTTGAAAATGAAATCCCAATATGGTGTTCAATACCTTTCATAATCATGATTGCTATCTCCAACAGCCTTCCCTCTTCTCTTTACCCTTATCCTCTGTACTTCAGACACAGGATACTGTTCCCTGCCCTTGAATAAAACAGGCAATTTTCAGTGTCATTCTTTCTTTCCTCTGCCAAAAATTAGCCTTTTCCCTTACCCCTTCTCTGCCTTCTTGATATAGGTGTTCTTAAAGATATAACTCAAATGTTATACATTTTGCAAGGCTTCCCTTTCTTAATACCCATAATCTCAATCAATCACCATTTCCTTTTTGCTCCCACAGGAATGTTTATATTTGTTTTATAGCATTTATCACTGCAGACTTGCATTGTAGTTACTTGTGAATGTATCTCTTTCCCTTCAGATAGACTGAAATTCTTGATAGTAGTTAGAACATCTTATCCACCTTTTTGTCTCCAGTGTATGTACACAAATAAAACAGTTGTGGTATTGAATTCTAACAATCTGGGCACTTGTTTTATTAATGTTTTAAGAAAAAGTAAAAACTCAAAAATCTCTTATGTGTTTTTCTTTGATTCTTACAGAGAGACCTTAGAAATAGTTCTTAGGAAGTTTGAGAACATTTTGTAAACAAATATAAAAATCCACATGTGAAAAGGGAAAAGAAAATATTTGTTAATGTTAACAACCTAAATGAATCTTTTAGAATAGCATTAATCAAGTGTTGTAAATGGATATTGCTTATATACTGCTATAAAACCATATAACCTAAGCCACATGGGCTCCACTAAGAATATGCAATGAGTATTTTAAAATTCTAAGTAGATATACTTCAGGATGTGAGTGATCTATATACCAAGAATATATTTTCTATGGTTATGAAGGAGGACGAAAGAACTTACTAGAAAATATATGGATGAATACAAATTTGCCTTTGACAGGCTTATGCAAGAAAGACAGCTAAGGTAGTTTATCAGTGACTGACAAGTACTTTGCAAGTCAGAAGACTGTTTTTTTGACTCTAGAATTAGAGGTCAGAACAACCTTTTTTTCAATGGAGAAGGCCAACTTTTGCCTTTTTCCAGACCCTTTCATCTCCTATATAGACTAATCTCTGCTTTAATCAAAGAGTATTTTACAAAGAGCTCCAGGTCTACCAGATGGTGAGTATAAAATACATCTTCCTGCCAAAGATGTATTATATATTGTCTGTTATATAACAGTGTGAGCTGTGAATAGCCTCTTGTCCCCTGAGAATCAAACTTGTACCACCCACTGCCTTGGCCTGGGGTTCTTCCTCTGTGACTCTGCCTGGTACCAGTTGTCTGTTGTAGCTGAAGTCTTACCTAGAACTTCAGCTCTATTGTTTGTAGCTCGGATACTTTAACACTGTATGAAGCCCTGTCCTCTGGGTGATGAATCCTTTTCTGCATCTTCAGTACTAACTAAAAGCTTACAGAGATAAGCTTTCAACCTCAGACCTATTTTCTCCTATTACCTACTTTCTGGGCTCTGTGCCTATGATATAGGTTTTGGCTTGGACTTCAACTTCTGACTTGATCAAATTAGGGAAGGCTTTGTCTCTTAAGTCACTAAGCATAGAATAGCAGGACTCTCCCTTCCCATCTTATTTTCCAAAGAGCTAATCTTACAGATTGGGTCCATTTTCCCAGCTTGCTCTTATCTGCCTGTTTCTGCCCAAGTGGAAAAGATCTTGAAGTTTTTTGATCCAGTTTTGGCCTACATAAATGGTTACTTCAAAACGTTCCAATTTTTGTTTGCAGCAGCCACTCTTTTATCTGCAAATGAACATAATTTGTCCCTTGATTCCTCTTATGCAAGTGACCCAAGCCATATGACCTAAGCAATAATCACATGTGTTTTTGTGCATAATCACACTGCATGTTGCAAGTCTCTACACAGCATATGTAGACATATTTAGAAGCTTTCATTCCTGTTTCTGTAGCAGATGTGAGCTTGTCTGTTACTCTGACATATTTAATGCCTATTAAACTTGTAGCTACTTTCTTTTCTCCTCCTCCCTTCTCCACACAGTCAGGGTAAGGGTATTAAGGCAGCTGGCACAAAGGAAATATCACAGTATGTCAGATTATGATATTTTATCATTGAATTTTGAAAAAACTAGCTGTGTTTCCTTAGGCAAATCATTTACTCTTTCACTGCAGTCATTTCCCTTATCTGTAAAGTGGAATAATTATATATTTTATTCTGAGAATTTAGAATTGGACTCAATGTAAAGGACTTGCTACAAAAGCATATTAAAGGCTTAGTGGATGTTAGCTATGATTATGGTAAATATTTTAAATGTTTATTAAGTAAATGAGACCAAATAAGAGCTCATTAGAGTAAGAAAACAAAGGGAAATTATTGTTTATGGAATACAAACTGACACTACCTGTGCACATAAAATCCAGGAGGATATTTTGATGTAATGATATTTTAAGATTGAAAAGGAAAAAAATTGTATTATTTATGTTAGAAAGACATTAGAAACATAACGAAAAAAACATGTATAGAAGAAAGTTTCAGTAGTATAATGTTGTCAAGTTGGCAAATTAAAGGTAATAATTACAGAATGGTGATATTTACATGGTTCCTCTTTTTAGTTCATCCTTTTCAACAAAAAATTAGACATTTATTCATGAACAAAAGTACTTGTGTGGAAGTTGTGGGATCCAGCACCATATGCCAAGGGACCTATGAGGAGTCATTTGAGGAGTCTTGCCCATCTGAGCATCTAGCAATAAGTAGACCTTAGGTGTGGACTGTGGAACCAAAAGAGAAGCAAACTTACAACCTCTTTTGCTACAGTTGGGGAAAAAACCTGAACTGCTGACCTGGGCAAATTCTCACAGATGAGAGATTTATGAAGTCCAGCCTTCCTGAAGGGAGATTCCAGCATGCAACTGGTGCTATGGAGATGGTAAGAACAACTTCAACAGTGCTGTCCCTCCCAAAGAAAGACTATACAATGATGACCTATCAGGGGGTGGTGCCCTGTCTCATAGGAGAAAAGGAGAGCAGTGAATGATTGCCCAACTACCCTGTTTCTCTCTAGCAGCACTCAGAGTCCTGGGGAATCCAGTCCATGACTGGAGGACAGAGGAGATCAGGAAAGAGAAAAGTTTAAATAACATTAAAGGGAAACAGACCCTGATGCCTGTGCTCAGCAATAAATCCACTCATGAGCATGGGGAGTACCACACCTGTCACACAGGAGGAGTACCTCCTACGGGTCAGTAGTCATCCTGGGTACCCTGAGCACTCTGCACACCTCCTACCACTTTGCAGTCAGCTCCTGGTGTAGTAATGAGACCAAGCTCCAGTAGACAGAATATATTCAGATAAACTAAGAAAAAAGAGAAGGCCCAAATATCACAAAGGAACGAGGAGACATTATGACTGATACCACAGAAATACAAAATATAATGAGACTACTGTAAACAGCATAATGTCAATAAATTGAATAACTTAAAAGAAATAGAATCCTAGAAACACACAACCCACTCATCTGCATTGGGAAGAAACAGAAACTGTGAGTACACATGTAATGAGTAAAGGGATTGAATCAATAATCAAAAAGCTACCCGCACAGAGGAGCCCTAGATCAGAGGTTTCACTGGCAAATTCTATCAAACTTTTAAAGAAGAATTTTTTCTTATCCTTCTCAAAGTCCTCTATACTTGCAAACTTAAGGCTAGCATTACTCTTTTACCAAATCCAGGAAGGGACACTACAAAAAAAAGGAAAACTAGAAATTATCCCTGATGAACACAGATGTAAAATTCTCAACAAACTATTAGCAAAGCAAATTCAACAGCACAGTAAAAAGGGTCCTTCACTAGGAACAAGTGGGATTGATCCCAAAACCATCTCAAGGATGATTCATCAAAAACAAATGGGGAGGAGGGTTCAGGATGGGGAACACATGTATACCTGTGGTGGATTCATTTTGATATTTGGCAAAACTAATACAATTATGTAAAGTTTAAAAATAAAATAAAAAAAATCAATAAATGTGACACACCACAATAATAGAACTCAAGATAAAAATGATCATCTCAACTGATGCAGAAAAAAATGTTTGACAATATACAATATCTTTTCCTAATAAAACTGAGTATAAGGAGAATATAATATAAAAGGACATATATGGCAAACCCACAGCTTAAAATAATATTCAATGGTGAAAAACTGAAACCTTTTTATTTAAGATGAGAAATAAGACAGGGTGCCCACTCTCACACTCTTATTTATCACAATACTGATAGTCCTAGCTATAGAGATTAAGCTAGAAAAGACAATAAAAGGCATTCAAACTGAAATGAAAGAAGTAACATTGTCATTTGCAGATAATATGATTTGAACTCTTGAAGACACAATCAAATAACTGCTGAAACTAGTCAATTAATTCAGCAAACTAAAAAGCAAAATAAACAGCCAAAAAAGGCAAACTATGTGATGGAAGAAAATATATATATATATATATATATATATATACACACACACACACACATATATACATATATAGGATGGGGGCTAATATCTAAAATATACAATGACCCTATACAGTTGGATAGGAGGAAAAAACACCAATACAATAAAAAGGTCAGGGGAATTGGATATTGTTGCTGCAACAACATCCAAGTGATTAACAGCTACATGAAGAGATACTCAACATTATAAATAGTTGGGGAAATAGAAATCAAACCCACAGTGAGCTGTAACCAAACACCTCTTAGAATGGCTATCACGGAGACAAGAGATAACTAATATTGGCGAGGATGTGGAGAAAAAGGAAGCCTTCTACACCCTTGGTGGGAATGTAAATTGGTTCAAACACTATGGAAAATGTGGAGGTTCCTCAAAAAATTGAAAATAGAATTACTATATGATCCAGCAATTGTATTTCAGAGTATATACTGAAAGGAAGTGAAAATAGATATTGAAGAGATATATGCACTCCCATGTTTATTGCAGCATTATTCTCAATAGCTAAGATATGGAAACAACATGAGTGCTCATCAATACATGAAAGGATAAAGAAAATGTGGAATACAAACATACAGCTATTATTCAGCCACGAGAAAGAACATCCTGCCATTTGCAACAGGAACGGACCTTGAGCACATTATGCTAAGTGAGATAAGTGAGACACAGAAAATCAAACACTTTGTGATCTCAATTCTGTGTGGAATCTGAAAAAGCCAAACTCATAAAAACAGAGTAGAAATGTGACTGCTAGGTGCTGGGGGTGGGAGAATTGGGGAGATACTGTTTAAGGTAAAAAATTTGCCATCAATAAAGTCCTGGATGTCTAATGCACAACATAGTGATTATAGAAATAATACTGTCTTCCAGTTGCTAAGAGACTAGATCTTAATTATTCCCAACACACACACACAAAGATAATTATGTGATCTGATAGAGGTGTCAATCATCTTGAAATATATAAGTGTATCAATAAACACACTGTATACCTTAAACTTACAGGCTGTAGTACTTCAGTTTTGTCTCAATTAAAAAAACATTTAAGTAATAAAGGATACAAGCACTGTGTATTCTAGACCAGCCTGCTTAACATAAAGTTCTATGTGGACAGAAATGTTCTTAATCTGCAAGACCTGCAATGGTGGCCAAGAAGTACACCCCAATACTCACAGCAGCACTATTTACCATAGCCAAGATATGGAAGCAATCTAAGTGTTCATCAATACTTGATTGGATAAAAAGATGTTATGTGCATATATAATGAAATTTTAGCCATAAAAAAGCAATCAAATCCTGCCATTTGCAACAACATGGATGGACCTGGAGATTATTATGCTTAATGAAATAGGCAGTCATAAAAAGTGTATGTACTTAGGTGTTCAGTCGTGTCCGACTCTATACCCCCATGGACTGTAAACTGTTATGCACTTCTGTCCCTGGGGATTCTCCAGGCAAGAATACTGGAGTGGATTGCCATGCCCTCCTCCAGGGGATCTTCCCAACCCAGGGATCAAACCCAGGTCTACCACATTGCAGGTGGATTCTTTACTGTCTGAGCCACCAGGGAAGTCCTAAAAAGTGTATATTATCACTTATATGTGGAATTTAAACAATAAAACAAAGGAATAAAGCAAAATGGACTCACAGTTATAGAGAACAAACTAGGGGTTACCAGTGGGGAGGGGGCAAAGGGGAAGGTCAAGATGGGGGACAGAGGATGAAGAGATGCAAAATACTATGTATAAAATAAACTATAAAAACATACGTCACAGGGAAACACCTATAATTTTGAATTGAGTATAAGCTATAAAAGTATTGAATCACTATGTTGTACATCTGAAACACATAAAATGTAAATCAACTATACTTCAACTTAAAAAGTTAATTCACTAGTGAATTTTGGCTAATGAAACTAAGGATAATATTTTAATTTTAGATTTTAGGTATTTAGTAAAGAGAAGTAGAGAGCAATAAATAGTTAATTTCTCTCATTTCCACAATTTAGGTACCTGACATATATAAAAATACACAGAATCTCTTAATGCAAAATTTGGATGAAAACAGCATGGTTTCTGAAGGAGAAAACATAACATGAGTAACTTTTGCAGTTTTAGAATAGGATCAATACATATAATAAGAGACAGGTTAATTTATATTTTGCTTTCATTTTTGTCACACATGCTAACATTTTTGATATCCAAAGACCCAAGAATTTTGTATTATCATGCAGTTATTAATAATTATTAATCAATGATTAATGATCTAGGGAAAAATGATATTCTGAATAGCCACTAATTTTTTTTTACCCCAGGCATTGGTATACATTTCATTGATATGTGTATGCTGTTTGTTTTCACAAGATTTTTAAAAATTAACTTTATCCATGAGCTTCACTATTAATAATTACAAAATCTGTCCTGTCTATAAAACCTGAATTATTTATGTTTCCACCAGCCAGCCTTAAACCTATTTCTGTCTTGTTTCCTTTTCTACTACTTTCTATTGTGAATTTTAGAACTACTTAATAAGCTCTTCACTTACATAATTTGGTATCTATATTCTGCTAATCCGTAGGAATTTAAGTTATATTTGAGTTATATTCTTAGAATGATCTGTTAATACATAATTGTTGTATTACATTCTTAATAATGAGTTAATAAAAATAATTCTTAATTATATTAATGGGCTTCCCCGGTGGCTCAGAATCTTCCCCAGTAAAGAATCTGCCTGAAATGCAGGAGACCTGGGTTTGTTCCCTGGGTTGAGAAGATCCCCTGAACAAGAGAATGGCTATCTACATCAGTTTTCTTGTCTGGAGAATTTTATGGACAGAGGAGCCTGGTGGGCTACAGTCCATGGACTCACAAACAGTTGGACATGACTGAGGTGACTGACAGTAACAATCATATTAATGTAGTGAAAGAGTTTTATATCGCCAAAGACTTTATTTCTTTAGTGCATCAATAGTTTATAAAACAGATTCTAACAGAAGGATTTTCTTAAATTTGTCAAAATTGGGAGTTAACAAAGTACTTCAATTCTCTGTTGACATTGTAGCACAGAACCCCTACACTTGTCATTGAAAATTCCATTTGATTTCTCACAAAAGCATTGTGTTGATATTTAGATTGTATCAACAGACTTGAAAATGTTAGATCTATAATACATATTTGGTTTATGGCATTTCTCTAATTCATTTATTTTTCCATTAAATCATTTTTCTTTAGGCTTCTTTTATTTTTCAAAGGAATATGTTCTTTTGACTTTTCAATCATAATTTATAAACTTTTCATATCTCATGCTTCAGAATGTGAGTTCATTTTTATTTCACAAGTCTGTATACTTCTAATTATTCTGAAAATAACTAATTAAGAGTGAAATCTAATTAGATGAAAATAACATTGGCAGTTATAATTAAGTGTCTGTTCAGATTTGCCATAAATATGATTATTTTTAATATCAAGTTCACCAACTGAGTTTTCTGTGAGTTCATCATAAATATAAAAATTTTAGTCTGACTTCTTGTTAAAAAAAATCAAACTATATGCATGTCTATGTCTTTTCAATTTTTTAAAAGACTAAGAATGATTTTCTTAAAACTTGTATTGTTTCTGAGGAGCTGCATATACTTTTCTTTTTTCTTCCAGTTTTATTGAAATATAATTGACATACAGTACTGTATAAGTTTAAGATATACAGCATAATTATTTGACTTACTATATCATGAAATATTTACCTCAATATTTTCAGCAAATATCCATCATCTCATATAGATTCAAAATTCAAGAAATAGAAAAAAAATTTTCACTTGTGAGAACTCATGATTTACTCTCAATAACTTTCATATATAACTCATACCAGTGTTAATTATATTTATCATATTGTACATTACATCCCTAGTACTTACTTATAACTGAGAGTTATTACCTTTTGACTACCTTCACCCAATTCCCAAACCCCTGCTTCTGGTAGTCATAAATCTAATCTCTTTTTCTATGACTTTATTCTTAAAGTATAGTTGACCTACAGCACTATGTCAGTTACTACTACACTACATGGTACTTCAATATTTCTATGCATTTCAAAACGGTCATCTTGTTAAGTCTAGTCACCGTGGCACATCATTTCTCTAAAGAACCTAAATACTGACCCAATCCAGAGAGACACAGATTTATTCAGTCTGTACTGCATAACCTCATCTATTTATTCTGACCTATTGTTATACAAAAAGTATTTTTACAAAACATATTAGCAGATCACATTTTTTCACATTCATTATTTTCTTGATATCTCTGAAATGATTGGTTGCTTCAAGTTTACTGACTGGTTGGTGTACACACATGACTCTGTAGACATCCACCCTTACTCCTCTCCAGATTCACATGCACTTGGATAATAGTGTATCCAGGCAATCCTGTCTTTCTGGGAAGTTATCATGTTCATCTAATTATACAGAAATTTATCCATGAACTTTCATCTTAGTGAAATAAGTGAGAACATATGGAAACACAGGTGTTTGATTCTTTATGACTGAATTAAACCTACATCATGTATTAATTGTACAAGGAAACTTCTATATCATACTAGAAAAGATGTATAAAGCTTGTATGAGATCAGATGATTCTACTTTTTAATCTACAAGAATTATTTTCACTGTAAAAATAGGAAGATAATTTGTAGGGTGGACATTGTAACAAATATGCAAAATTTCCACGAAACATGAATGAATGTGTAAGTGTTCAAGTCATGGTTCTTTTTATTACAGGGTAGTATATAATAGTTTCATCAAGACACCAAAGAAATTGGTTGCACACATACACACAAATAGCAATATACAAGAACCCAGCTTCCCCATCCTCCCACAAAGATCAATGATTGGACAGCTATTCACAGAAAAGACTCTGGTAGATCACTTAGGAAATTTTAGCAATACCATGGAACAAAAAGTCAGAATAATCACACAAGAGAAGAAGCTTCATTTCACCTGTATCATCACATCTGGCAAGTCCGCATTATTCTGTGGCAAGAAGGAATTTCCCAGCTAGAAAGTTTCTCTCACCAGGAAAAGAAGCATAGTGTGAGAAACCAGCCTCTCCAAGCACTGTGCAAAGGTCCTACCAGAGTTTTACTCTACCCAGACTGTCAAAGCTGAGGAATATAGAGTTGGCAGGAATGAGGAAAACAAGCAGAGACTACTATTAGCAGTCACACATGGGGCATGATTGTGGTTCAGAGAGACGTTCTAGCCAAACCCAGCAGCTTCTCTATGATAGCACAACCACTGCAAACCCCCTGCAGGATATCACCACAGAAATGTCTGCATTCACTAATGCCAACCACCTCACTCCCTCTCTGCCCTGCCAGCTGTACACTATAACCAGCCTCCATAGCAGTGTGCACACCACAGAAGAACACACCAACATCAGGGCCCCTTCTCATGGGTGCAGATCACACTCAGTGCTTGCTGGCCACCACCATGTCTATAGTGCGACAGCCTCTACAGCAGTGCACCTGCATGTTCCCAGCTAAACCCCTATCACTGGCCTCAAGTACAGTGTATAGGCTCAGCGGGAGAGTGTGGGGCTACATGTGACTGCACTGATCCCAGGGGCCATACAATTGCTTGCAGGCCCAGCCTTCTGTCACAGCTGACACCACTGTTCCAACTTGTAACTAGCCCTTCCACATGTGTACCTGCAATGTCCCCCCACCTGGTCCCTGTCACCGGTCTCCACTGCATTGTGCACACATAGACATAGAATGTGCAGCCACAGGAGAGCACCCTGACAGCCAAGGCCTTGACAGCTGCAAGGAAGCCTATAGTTGGTTCTGGCCTTGCTACCTGCCTCAACCCCAATCACTACCAGAGTGTCTGCCCCTGCTTCTGATGCTATATAGGCAACTGCAGTTGACCCACAGAGCCAAGTGTGTGAAAACCACTGTCTTTAGCCATCACTGCTTCCTGGTTCTTAGCTACTGAAATGAGAAGAGCCACTTAAAGACCCTGTGGACCCACCACAGTGCTCACCAAGGACAACACAATTGTTGACACTGTGGACACTAGTGACCTCAGAGACATAATACTCTGCCCAGACTGGATGTTTCCATGTGCTCCTGAGCTTGATACCCTATACTAACAGACCCAAGGTCACAGCATGATGTAGTGAGCTCCTATTCACAGGTAAAAGTTTTCCCTTCTTGAAATCAATCCATTAACTCTCGAAGAGGTGGCTCCTGCTTCAAATGTGCAGACATCTACACAAGGCTACAGGGATCACAAAGCATCAGAAAAATATATCTACAGAAGAAATATAGCAAAACTCTAGTAACTGACCACAAAGAAATGGAGATCAAAGAAATCAACTGTTCATATGCTTGAAGAGCTGCAAGAGAACACAGATAAACAACTTAACATCAGAATACAATACAGGACTAAAACAGCAGTTCATAGAGAAAACATAAAAGAACCCAATAGAAACTTTGGAGATGAAGAATACAATGACTGATCTGAAGAAATCAATAGAAAGCTTCAATAGCACTCTTGAACAGGCAGAAGAGAGAAATCAGCAAACAAGAAGAGTCTGAAATGACCCAACCTGAGGAGAGAAAAGAATGAAGAAACCTATGAGAGTTAAGGACAGGACATCAAATTGATAGTGTATGAACTACTGGAATCTCAAAGGAAAGGAGAAGGGGGAAAAATGAAGAAAGCTTTTTAAAGAAATAATGGCTGAGAACTTCTCAAACCTGGGGAGAGATTTGGACATCTAAGTTTATGAACTGAGAGGTCACCTTAAAATTTCAATCCAAAAGGTTCTTCTCCAAGACATATAATACAACTGTCTAAAGACAAAGAGAGAATTTTTAAATCTTCAAGAGAAACAAATGATTTTTCTCATACAAGGGCACTGCAATAATGCTGTCAGCAGGTTCCTCAGACACTACAGGCCTGGAGAGAATGGGGTGACATATTCAAAGTGATAGAAAAAAGAAATTACCAACCCAAAATACTTAAACCATGAAAGCTGTCCTTCAGAAATAAAGGAGGAATAAAGACTTCCCCTAATTTAAAAAAAGCTGAGGAAACTCATCACTACTAAATATGACTTACCAAAAAAAAAAAAAAAAAGTTGAAAGGAGTTTTCAAGCTGAAGCAACAGATCTCTGGTTAATTGGTGAAAACATACAATACTAGCTGAACTTTATTGTATATTAACACAAACTGAGATGCTAACTTAATTCTACAATAAAGAATAAAGGACAAAAGTATTAAAAGTAGCTTTAGTATAAACAATATGCGAATGAATACAAAATAAAATAAAGAGGTAAATGGTGACAGCAAAAAAATGTGGAGTAAAAGAATACTCATATGTGATTAAAATTAAAATTTTATGAGTGTAAAATACACCTTTTTGTGTATGTATGTGTATATGTGTATAGTTTTTATCTAAGTCTCATGAAAACCACAAAGCAAAATCTACAATAGATAAGCAAAAGGTAAATAGAAGTGGATCAAAGCACATGACTGATGAAAATTAGTACTTTACAAAGACAGGCAGCAAGAGAAAAAGAAAAAAATGAAGTACAAATAGCCAGAAAACAGAATAAGGTGTCATTTGTAAGTCCTTACATAACATTTATACTCTAAATGTAAATTGAACTGAATTCTACAGTCAAAAGGTATAAACTGTCTGGAAATAAAACAATCAAATACCACCCAAATATATGCTGCCGAGTAAACTCATGTCAGCTTTAAGGACATGTATAGGAGTAGCCCTTATGGTAAACAAAAGCTCCAAAATGCAGTACTTGGGGGCAACTTAAAAAATGACAGAATAACACCAATTTGTTTCCAAAACAAATCATTCAACATCACAGTAATCCAAGCACAGATGCCAAAGAAGCTGAAGTTGACTGGTTCTATGAAGACCTACAACACCTAGTACTAACACCAAAAAAGAGATGTCCTTTTCATCATAGGAGATTGGAATGCAAAAGTAGAAGGTAAGTTAGGCCTTGAAGTATGAAATGAAGCAAGGCAAAGGCTAACAGAGTTTGGTCAAGAGAACACACTGGTCATAGCAGACACCCCTTTCCAACAACACAAGAGACAACTCTAGACATGGACATCACCTGATGGTCAATACTGAAATCAGATTGATTATATTATTTGCAGTGAAGATGGACAAGCTCTATACAATGAGCAAAATCAAGACCTGGAGCTGACTGTGGCTGCACTCCTTATTGCAAAATTCAGACTTAAATTGAAGAAAGCAGGGAAGAACACTAGGGCATTCAGATATGACCTAAATCAAATCCCTAAGATTATACAGTGGAGGTGATGAATAGATTCAAGGGATTAGACGTGGTAGAACAGGGTTCCCTGAAGATCAATGGACAGAATTTCATAACACTGTACAGGAGGCAATGACCAAAATAATCTCAAAGAAAAAGTAATGCAAAAAGGCAAAGTGATTATCTGATGAGGCTTTACAAATAGCTGAGGGAAAGAAAAGAGCAAGGCAAAGGAGAAAGGGGCAGATATAGTCAACCGAGTGCAGAGTTACACAGAATAGGAAGAAGAGATAAGAAGGCTTTCTTCAATGAACAATGAAAAAATAAAGGAAAACAATAGAATGGGAAAGACCTAGATATCTCTTCAAGAAAATTGGAGATATCAAGGGAATATTTCATGCAAGGATGGGCACAATAAAGGACAGAAATGGTAAGGACCTAACAGATGCAGAAGAGATAAAGAAGAGATAAAGAAGAGATGTCAAGAAAACACAGAACTGTACAAAAAAATCTTAATGGTCCAGATAACCATGATGATGTGGTGACCCTCCTAGAGCCAGACTTCCTGGAGTGTGAAGTCAGGTGGGCCTTCAGAAGCATTGTTAAGAACAAAGGTAGTGGAGGTGATAGAATTCCAGCTGAGCTATTTAAAATCCTAAAAATAATGATTCTGTTAAAATTCTATACTCAATATGCCAGCAAATTTGGAAAACTCAGCAATTGCCACAGTCCTGGAAAAGGTCAGTTTTCATTCCAATTCCAAAGAAGGGCAATGCCAAAAAAGTGTTCAAACTACCATACAAATGCACTCATTTCATAAGCTAGCAACATAATTCTCAAAATCCTTCAAGCTGGGCTACAGCAGTACATGAACCAAGAAATTCCAGATATACAAGCTGGATTTATAAAAGAAAGAGGAACCAGAGATCAAATTGCCAGTATCCACTGAGTTATAAGAAAAGCAGGAGAATTACAGAAAAATATCTACTGCTTTATTGACTATGCCAAAGCCTTTGACTGTGTGGATCACAAAAAACTGTGGAAATTTCTTAAGGAGATAGGAATACCAAACCATCTAAACTGCCTCCTGAGAAACCTGTATGCAGGTCAAGGAGTGACGGTTAGAACCAGACATGGAACAGGGACTGGATCAAAACTGGGAAAGGAGTATGACAAGGCTGTACGTTGTTATCCTTGTTTAACTTATATGTAGAGTACATCATACAAAATGTTGGGCTGAATGAATCACAAGCTGGAATCAAGATTTCTGGAAGAAAAACCAACACCCTCAGATGTGTGGATGATACCACTCTAATGACAGAAAGCCAAGAGGAAATAAAGAGCCTCTTGATGAAGGTGAAAGGAGAAAGTGAAAAAGATGGCTTAAAATTCCACATTCACAGAACTAAAATCATGGCATCCACTCCCATGCCTTCATGGCAAATAGATGGGGAAAAAGTAGAAACAGTGATGACTCTTATTTATTTCCTTGAACTCCAAACTCACTGTGGATGGTGTCTGCAGCCGTGAAATTAAAAGTTACTTACTACTTGGAAGGAAAGCTATGACAAATCTAAACAGTTTATTAAAAAACAGTACTCAGAAACAGTACATTGGACAAACGTCCATGTATTCAAAATTATGGTTGTACTAGCAGTCTTGTGTGGATGTGAGAGTTGGACCATAAAGAAGGCTGAGTGCTGAAGAGTTGATGCTTTTGAACTATAGTGTTGGAGAAGACTCTTGAGAGTCCCTTGGACTTCAAGGAGATCAAATCAGTCAATCCTAAAGGAAATCAACCCTGAAAATTCATTGGAAGGACTGATGTTGAAGCTGAAACTCCAATACTTTGGCCACCTGATGTAAGAGCTGACTCAATGGTAAAGACCCTGATGCTGTGAAAGATTGAGGGCAGGAGAAGATGGCGACAGAGGATAAGATGGTTAGATGGCATCAATGACTTGATGGACATGAGTTTGAGTAAACTCAGGGAGATAGTGAAGGACAGGGAAGCCTGGCATGCTGCAGTCCATGGGGTCCCAAAGAGTCTGACATGACTTAGCCACTGAATAACAACTATAGTGATGGTCTATAAAAGAAGGGGTGAATCTATTTCTATGTGTAAATATTATATAACTCAGTTTCCACTTTTTAAACACAGTGTCCAGGATTTATTCCAAAATTTGAGACATAAAAATGCATGGGGAAAAAGAAAGATCCATTGTCAAGAGACACTCAATCCACAAAACCAGGCCCAGAGACTATCCTGAAACTTGAAATATCAGACACTAAAATAATGTACCTTGGCTCAGTGGTAAAGAATCTGCCTGCAACGCAGGAGAGCCAGGTTTGATCCTTGGGTCAGGAAGATCCATTAGAGAAGCAAATGGCAACCCACTCCAGTATTCTAGCCTGGAAAATCCCATGGACAAAGGAGCCTGGCAGGCTACAGTCCAAGGGGTACAAGAGTCAGACAGGACTAAGTGACTAAATTACCATCACCACATGATTCATATATAAAAAATTATAGTAAAATGAAAATATAGAGAACATGTATGAAGAGATGAGGAATTTTATCAGAGAAATTAAAACTATTTAAAACTACAGGAAACTCAAGAAATCAAAAGGTTATCAGAGAAGAGGTGTCCTACTAGTAGGCTTTTAGCAATGAAATGAACATGTTCCAGGAAGAATCCGTGATCTTTAAGATAGTTTAATATAAATTATCCAAACTGAAAGACACAATGAAAAACATAATTTAATAGAACATCCAAAACATTGGGATACTGTCAAACCATCTACCACATGTAGAATTGGTATCTTAGTAACGAGAGAACAAGATGGAACTATTTTAATACATTATTGACTAGAAACATTATAGCCATATTCATTAGTGTCTTCAAAAATCCCCCGGGCAATAATGTGTTAAGAGATAATAGTCCAGAATTTTTCAAATTAATGAATTTCAACAAACCAAAGTTAAATACCCTTTCCCAAATACAAAGAAAAATTCTGCTTAGGCATATCATAGTCAAATTGTGGAAAACAGAATGATAAAGAGAAATCTTGAGGGTATACTGTGAATAAAAAACAAATGTAACAATTTCAACAGAAGCACCATGAGAAAATTTGAACCAGAAGGCAAAAGAAGTAAAAACATGGAGTGCTAACCACTGGCCTATCAAGGAATTCCTCTTTTTTTCCCCCATCATTAAAGACAAAGGTATGGCATCCTTAAAAATGGGGGGGAAAAAGAGGAATTCCTTGGTATTCCAGTGGTTAGCACTCCATGTTTTTACTTCCAGGGACCAAGTCTGATGCCTGGTTGAGGAACTAAGATCCCACAAGTTGTGTAGCATGTGCACACACACATTAAAACAAAACAGAACCCTGTCGATCCAAGATTATATACAACAGGAAAATAGCTTTCAAAAGTGAAGGAGAAATAAACGTATTTTCAGATGAATGACTGCAGAGACCTGAATTATAAGAATCATTTCAATAGATGCACAAGAAGCACTTGATAAAATTCAACATCTATTCATGATAAAAATTCTCACCAGTGTGAGTATAGAGGGGACATATCTTAACACAATAAAAACTATTTATGACAAACCTACATAATACTCAAAGGTTAAAAACTGAAACCTTTCCACTAAAATCTTAAGCTAGAAAAGGATATCCACTTTCACCACTTCTATTCAACATACTGGTGTAAGTCTTAGCCACAGCAATCAGACAATAAAAAGAAATAAAAGTATGAAAATGATAAGAGGGTAAAATTGTTATTTTATGCAGATTACATGATACATATATAGAAACCCTAAAGACTCCTCACAAACACTATTAGAGCTGATGAAAACATTCAGCAAGGTAGCAGGATACCAGATCAACATATAGAAATTGGCTGCTATTTTTTTTTTACTCTAAAATGAAATATCAGAAAGTTAAAAAAAAAAAACAATCCCTTTCAAATTTGTGTCAAAAAAAATCTAGGAATAAACCTGATTAAGGAAGTTAAAGACTTATATGCTGGGAAATATAAAACATTGACAAATGAAATTGAAGATGATTCAAAGAAATGGAAAGATACCCTGTGCTCTTAAATGGAAAGAATTAATATAGTTAAAATGGCCATACTACATAAAGCAATTGACAGTTTTAATGCAATCCTTATCAAATTACCCATGATATTTTTCACAGAACTGGAACAAATCCTAAAATTTTTTGGAACCACAAAAGACCCACAATTGCCAAAGCAATCCTGAGGAAAAAGAACAAAGCTGAAGGCATAACCCTCCCAACTTCAGAAAATACTACAAAGCTACCATAATCAAAACAGCTTAGTACTGGCATAAAAATATACACATGGATCAATGGAACAGAAAAGAGAGTCCAGAAATAAACCCACATACCTACAGTCAATTATTCTTTGACAAAGGAGGTAAGAACATACAATGGAGAAAAGGTATTCTCTTCAGTAAATTGAACTGGGAAAATTGGACAATTTTTATAAATTGTGTTATAAAACAATTAAATTTAAACATTCACTAACACCATATATAAAAGTAAACTCAAAATGAATTAAAGGCCTAAATCTAAGTCTGAATAGTATAAAATGAGTGAATACACAGGCAAAACACTCTATGACATAAATTGCAGTAGTAGTTATTGAGATCTGTCTTCCAGAGTACTGGAAATAAACATGAATATAAATGAATGGGAGCCAAATAAAGTTAAATACTTTTGTACAGCAAAGGAAACCATAAACAAAATGAAAAAGCATTTCTCCCTTATGGAATGGGAGAAAATATTTGCAAACAATGTGACCAACAAAGTATTAATTTTCAAAATATATAAACAGCTCACATAGCTCAATATCTCACACACATAAAAATCTAACTATGTTAAGACACCTAAATAGACATTTCTCCAAAGAAGACACACAGATGGCCAGTGAGCATGTGAAAAGATGCTCAACATCACTAATTATTAGAGAAGGGAAAACCAAACTACAATGAAGTATTACTTCATACTGGTCAGAATGGCTATCATGAAAAAGTCTACCATGGATAAACACCAAAAAGGCTGTGGAGATGTGGGCGTGCAAATTTGTGCAGCCACTATGCAGAACAATATGAAGGTTCCTTAAAAGAGAAAACAAACACACAAAAAAACTAAAATATAGTTACCATATGATCCCATAATCCCACTCCTGGACATATATCTAAAGAAAACCATAATTTGAAAAAATATATGCACCCCAGTGTTCATAGCTGCACTATTTACAATAGCCAAGACATGGAGCCAACCTAAATGCCCATCAACAGATGAATGGATAATGAAGATGTGGTGTGTGTGTGTGTGTATATGTATATATACATATATATAATGAAATGGAATATTAGTTGTGAAAAAAGAGTGAAATAATACCATCTGCAGCAACATGTGTAGACCGAGAGATTATCATACTAAATGAAGTAAATCAGAGAAATAAGGGATATCATATGATGTGTCTATGAGTAAAAAAAATGATATAAATTAACTTATTTACAAGATAGACTCACAGACATAGAAAACAAACTTACAGTTACCAAAGGGGAATGGAGGAGATATAGATAATTTAGAAGTTTGGGATTAACAGATACACAGTACTGTAAGTAAAATAGATAAACAACAGAGTCCTACCATATGGCATCAGATACTTTATTCAATATCTTATAATAACCTACGATGGAAAATAACATTAAAAAATATGTATGTATTCTTTTGTACTCAGTTGTGTCCGACTCTGTGACCCTGTGGACTGTAGCCCACCAGGCTCCTCTGTCCATGGAATTTTTCAGACAAGACTACCAGAGTAGATTGCCATTTCCTACTCCAGGGACTCTTCCTAACCCAGGATTTAACGTACATCTCTTGCATCTCCTGAATTGGCAGGTGGACCTGGGAAGCCCACGGATGTGAATCAGTTTGCTATATATCTGAAAAACTAACACAACATTATAAATCAATTTTACTTCAGTAGAAATTAAAGATAAGAAAAAACCAGAAATGTTAAAGTTCATCAAGTGGAAGCCATATCAGAAAGAAATGTGAATCCACACAAAATATAAGAGAGAGATGGAAAATGAGTATATTTAAAATGCACTTTGTGTTAACTGCTCAGTTATGTCTGACTCTTTTTGACCCCAGGGACTGTAGCCTGCCAGGCATCTCTGTCCATGGAATTCTCCAGGCAAGAATACTGGAGTGGATTGCCATTCCCTTCTCCAGAGGAACTTCTGAACACAAGGATCAAACCCTGGTCTCCTACCTTGCAGGTAGATTCTTTACCATTTGAACTGCAGGGAAGTCTTAAATGCATTACTTAATATAAGATTATTATAAGATTTGTAACATATAGAGAACTAAGATGCATGATAATAATACCAAGATTAAGTGGAAGATGTAAAAACCATGGAGCTGTCAGGTTCTTCTACTGCATGTGAGTTGTAATGACCGTATTTGAAATTGCACTGTGATAAACTAAAAGTAAATTTTAGAAAATCTATAGCAACCAGCTTCCCTGATGGCTTCCCTGGTGGCTCAGATGGTAAAGAATCCACCTGCAATGCAGGAGACCTGGGTTCAATCCCTGGGTTGGGAAGATCCCCTGGAGAAGGAAACAGTTACCAACCCCAGACTCTGTCCTGAAGAATTCAATGGACAGAGGAGCCTGGTAGGCTACAGTCCATGGGGTCACAGAGTTGGACACAACTGAGTGACTTTCACTTTCACAGCAACCAGTACAAATAAAACAAAAATAAAAGTTGGTGAGGAGACAAATTAGTACAAAATCAGGATAGAGAATGAAGAAGAAAAGAGAATATGGGACAAATAGCAAGATAAATTTTAACCATACAATTTTTTTATTAAATGTAAACCAGCTAAAAACTCTAATTCAAAGCAGAATTACTATACTCCATAAAATATAATACCTAAAAAAGATGCTGTCTATAAGAAATTAAATAGAAAAAAAAGTTTAAATGTAAACTGATGGAAAAATATGTGTACTGTGCAAACACTAATCAAAAGCAAGCTGAAGTGGCTATGTTAACATCAGATAATGTTAAGCCAAAGAACAAGAAATATGATAATCGGGGATGAGAGGGACATTACACAATGACAAAAGAAAACAATTAATGAAGAAAAGAAATGTCCTAGATTTATCTGTACCTAACAAAAGGGTCTCAACCTATGAGGCAAAAATTAGTATAATTAAAACTAGAAATACATACAACTACAGTTGTAATTGAAGAATTTAACACTTTGCTTTCAATAATTGATGTAACAAGTAGGTAGAAATCTATCAGGATACTGATGACCTGAACAACTTTTAAAATCTCATAACCAGTTGATAGGGGCTTCCCCAGTAGTGTAGAGAGAGTGAAGTTTCTCAGTCATGTTCGACTCTTTGCGATCCCATGGACTGTAGCCTACCAGGCTTTTCCACCCATGGGATTTTCCAGGCAAGAGTACTGGAGTGGTTGCCATTTCCTTCCCTAGTAGCTCAGCTAGTAAAGAATCCTCCTGCAATGCAGAAGACACCAGTTTCATTCCTGGGTTGGGAAGATCTGCTGGAGAAGGGATAGGCTACCCACTCCAGAATTCTTGGGCTTCCCTGGTGGCTCAGATGGTAAAGAATCCGCCTGCAATGTGTGGGACCTGGGTTCGATCCCTGGGTTGGGAAGATCCGCTGGAGAAGGAAACTCCAGTATTCTTGCCTGGAGAATCCCCATGGACAAGAGGGGCCTGGTGGGCTACAGTCCTGCTTCTGCTACTGCTTAGTCACTTCAGTTGACTCTGTGCGATGCTATGGACTGAAGTCCACCAGGCTTCTCTGTCCATGGGATTTTCCAGGCAAGAATACTGGGGTCGGGGGGTGGGGGTGTTGCCATTTCATCCTCCAGGGGATCTTCCCGACCCAGGGATCAAACCTGCATGCTCTGCATCAGCAGGCAGATTCTTTACCACCAAGGCACCTGGGAAGGCCCCAGAAAATATTAGTATATAGTAACCAAAATAAATGACTGACAGTGAAAAAGAGGAGAAAAGATAATTGCCTGTATCAGAAAGAAGGGCATATTGGATTCTATAGACATAGGAAGTGAAATAAGAAAATATCGGGAATTACTTTTTTTTCAATAAATGTGACAACTTGTGGTGGACCGATGTCCTGAAAGGCACAAAATACCAAAATTCATTCAAGGTAAAAATCATATATGACCAAAATTTCCCTTTATCTGTTCAGAAGTTTAAATCACGGTTAAAAAACTTCCCACAAAGAAAACTCCAGGTACAGGTAGCTTTATTTATAAATTCTACCAAACAAATGAATAAATAATAGATACTATACACAGGTTTTCAAGATAATAAAATAAGTAAAACATGTTCCAACTCATTTTATGAGGCCAGCATTAAATTTCATACCAAAAGCAGACCAAAACCATCAGAAAGCTAGAGACCGACATCCTTTATGAAATGTCTCTGAAAAAATATTTAGCAAATAAAATGCAGCAATAGGGTGTTTTAAAAAAAAACAAAACAAAACATAGCCAAGCTATATGTTAGGACGCACAATTAAAACAATAAAGGATATGAAGCCAAATTGGGTTCTATTCAAATGGCATTATATACTTCCTAGTCATGTGACCTTGGGCAAGCTGTGGAATCTCTCTAAACATTGGTTTCCCCATCTGTATGATAATAATGCACACTTTAGAGGATTATTGTGATAATTAAATAAGCAAAATATAGTGTATCTAACAATTCCCAGGATATAGGTACATCTGTTTTTTTTTTTTCAAATCTACAATTAGATATATTGAGCTCTAGTGAAAGAGGAGAGTGACAAAGTTGGCTTAAAGCTCAACATTCAGAAAACTAAGATCATGGCATCTGGTTCCATCATTTCATGGTAAATAGATGGGGAAACAGTGGCTAACTTTATTTTCCTGGGCTCCAAAATCACTGCAGATGGTGATTGCAGCCATGAAATTAAAAGACGCTTACTCCTTGGAAGGAAAGTTATGACCAACCTAGATAGCATATTCAAAAGCAGAAACATTTCTTGGCCAACAAAGGTCCGTCTAGTCAAGGTTATGGTTTTTCCTATGTTCATGTATGGATGTGAGAGTTGGACTGTGAAGAAGCTGAGCGCCGAAGAATTGATGGTTTTGAACTGTGCTGTTGGAGAAGACTCTTGAGAGTCCCTTGGACTGCAAGGAGATCCAACCAGTCCATTCTGAAGGAAATCAGCCCTGGGATTTCTTTGGAAGGAATAATGCTAAAGCTGAAACTCCAGTACTTTGGCCATCTCATGCGAAGAGTTGACTCATTGGAAAAGACTCTGATGCTGGGCGGGAATGGGGGCAGGAGGAGAAGGGGACGACAGAGGATGAGATGGCTGGATGGCATGACCAACTCGATGGACGTGGGTTTGGGTGAACTCCGGGAGTTGGTGATGGACAGGGAGGCCTGGCATGCTGCAATTCATGGGATTGCAAAGAGTCGGACACAACTGAGCAACTGAACTGAACTGAACTGATACTTGGAAGCTTAGCACAACATCTTCTAGAACTGACTATTGAAAAATTGGTTAATTGAAATAGAATTTTAAAAACTGTGTTCTGCTAATCTTTTAGTTGTTTTCTTAATTTGTGTAGAAAATGGTAATTTTTAACCTATTGAAAAAAAACAGTTTAGGTTGCTAAGTATACAAAACAGAAGAAACAGAGAAAATGGGGAAAATAAATGATCAATTAAGGGACATAGATATATTACGGAAATTAGTTTTTAAAAAGTAGTTAGGGAAAGACAGAATATAGGATTAAATTTGTGTAGTGATACTTCAGCATACTTGGATAGTATTTATCATGGGTTATTATAAAGAAAAACACCAGCCTGACCACTGATAAAGCATTCATTCTTATCCTAAAGAGAGAGGAAAAAAAAAAAACCTAGAAGTAGTAATTATTACAGTAGTATAAAGAACTTGGACTATATTTTCTCCCTTAGGTATGTTTGAAGAGTTTGCTTTTCTTTTGAACCAAGAGATGAGAGAACCACTTCATTTGTTGGGCTGTTGTTCAAAAATTAAAATTGCTATTGTAGAGAAAACTAGCCATTTTATATGTTTCTATAAGCAGAGTAACACTTAAATCCCTCAGCTATTCTCCAGTGCCAATACAGGAGATGTTAAGAGAAACAGGTTTGATCCCTGAGTCAGGAAGTCTACCTGGAGATGGAAATGGCAACCCACTCCAGTATTCTTGCCTGGAAAACCCCATGAACAAAGGAGCCTGGCAGGCTACAGTCCATAGCATCTCAAGGAGCTAGACACAATGGAAGCGACAGCAAACAGCACAAATTCTATGAAAAAAGAAATTATTATCATCAAAAATAATAAGCCTCAGAGAAATTTAGAAAATTCATCAAGCTCATATAATTAACAATTCTGGAGCCAAGGCTGAATTTATCTTCACTATTTCAACTTTTTGTTGATGCTGATACCATATAGTTATCTGTCACTTCATGACAAATAGATGGAGAAACAGTGTCAGACTTTATATTTTTGGCTCCAAAATCACTGCAGATGGTGACTGCAGCCATGAAATTAAAAGACACTTACTCCTTGGAAGAAAAGTTATGCCCAACCTAGACAGCATATTAAAAAGCAGAGACACTACTTTGCCAACTAAGGTCCATCTAGAAAGTCTATGGTTTTCCAGTAGTCATGCATGGATATGAGAGTTGGACTGTGAAAAAAGCTGAGTGCTGAAGAATTGATGCTTTTGAACTGTGGTGTTGGAGAAGACTCTTGAGAGTCCCTTGGACTGCAAGGAGATCCAACCAGTCCATCCTAAAGGAAATCAGTCCTGAATGTTCATTGGAAGGACTGATTGTTGAAGCTGATATTCCAATACTTTGGCCACCTGATGCAAAGAGTTTACTCATTTGCAAAGACCCTGATGCTGGGAAAGATTTAGGCAGGAGGAGAAGGTGATGACAGAGGATGAGATGGTTGGATGGCATCACCAACTCAACGGACATGAGTTTGAGTAACTCTGGAAGTTGGTGATGGACAAGGAACCCTGGTGTGCTGCAGTCCATGGGGTCTCAAAGAGTCGGACACAACTGAGCGATTTTACTGAACTGAATACATATGATGTTTAAATTTGCTTGAAAATGTTACAACTTTATTTATTGTTCAAGACCCTATTATGTATAGGTGACAAGACTGAGGTCAAGAGACTTTGCAGTTCTCCTAAGCAACACCTAGTTGAAGAAGTAGAATTCAAATCTCAGCCTTTATCTCTCTGGCTTCATTCTGAATAATGACAAAATCAAAGTTGAGGATCTATTTCTTCCCAAATGTCCTTTGCAAATCTCTATAATTTCAAATGTCCTTTATTTGATAATGCCTGGCTTTTTTCTACCTTGAGTTGCCCAGGAGAAAGCAATTGTGATAACTATGAAATGACTGTACAAATTCACTGCAGTGAAGAATGAAAATTTCAGATAGAAAGAATGGAAATGACCAGTCCTAAAATCTTATCACCTCAACTTCAGAAGGACTGAAGCTGAAACTCCAATACTTTGGCCACCTAATGCGAAGAACTGACTCATTAGAAAAGACCCAGATGCTGGGAAAGATTGAAGGCAGAAGGAGAATGGGATGACAGAGGATGAGATGGTTGGATGGGATCACTGACTAGATGGACATGAGTTTGAGCAAGCTCCAGGAATTGGTGATGGACAGGGAAGCCTAGAGTGCTGCAGTCCATGGGGTCACAGAGAGTCAGACACGACTGAGCAACTGAACTGAACTACTTCCGAAAGTGCTTCTAAGGTACTTTACTGTTAAAGTCCAGTACTCAGTGCTGGATGCAATATATGGGATTATAAAAATGTGCTAAAATAATCATTAATAAATAAATTTCAGGAGTGCCACATATAAATAGGAAATAACATTGGTAGGGTTTAGTCTTGAAGGCAAGGATTATGAATGTCCACTTGATGATACATTAAAAGAAATGAGTGATGTCAAAAATCTATATCATAGCAATATAAACATTATTTTATTTATTATAGATGTTTTATTATTTCTTGTAAAACCTTTGAAAAATGTTATATTATAGTTTTAACTATTAAATAACAGTAGTACTGAGAATGCTACTTGAATTTTGACTCTATACTTTTCTGGTAAGACTTTATATTAAAATGTTCCTATTTGAAACTTTAATAGCTTGTTAATCCAAGAGAAGACTAATTCATTGGAGGGTGCAGAACAGGCTACTGCCTTTTCAAAGCCCCAAATCCTTTAAACCTCTTTTCTCCTTCATTTTAGAAACATGAATAGCATGACTCAAATCTGGCAGGCAGTTTTTTTGCAGGTTATTTTTTTTTCTGTCAAAATTTTAAGTAACATTTTTTATAAGTCTTTATAATAAGCAAATGTGTGTGGAAAACTCAGGTGTTAAATGAAGCCATGCAAATTAGCCATCTGGATTGAAAAATATTGTTTTACTTAATATTGAGCTTAACAGATTTATAGATTTATAAAGAATCTTTTAGCCTTTGCAGTATTCCAGTATATGTGATCAATCCTTATGATTCTTCACATGGAAATTAAGCTTGAGAGTTGGGAATAAATAGTGGACATAGCCTTCATATTTCCATCCACATCTCAAGGCACTTATTTTGGAAAGAAAGACTAAAATAATAGTGCCTAAAATATATATATTTGAAAATACTTGATTTTTACCCAGTAGTTTTTAAAGAATTTCAAGAAAGGCTGAGAGCCCACCATTGTGGTTCAGTTTTGGCTGTGTGAACATAAGTGTTTAAGAGCTCTGCTGATGGTAACTGTGAGAAAGGCTGACATGATAGAAACAAATGAACCTTGCCACTGATGGACAGGGAGCTTATGCAAATCAGACAACCCAGAGATCCTACCATTTAAGGAGGAAACATGGCATTCTTCCTCCCAGAGCTTGCTCAAGCCTTGTCTATCCACATGTCTGAGCCATGTTAAGAAAGGGAAGGGAAGCGAAAGGCAAACAAATTGATGCCCCATCATTCATTGTTTCACAAATAATGTTTGAAATGTTTATTCTGGTATCTATGATCTTGCATGTTCTAACTTTCCAGTTTGTGTTGCAAAAATTCCTATACATTTCTCTTTTGTTCCACTCAAATGGAACTCATTACTGCTCCCCACACATGCCATATGCTTTCCTCTCTAGGTGCCTTTCTCATTTACCTTATTCGAATCTATTCCCTCTCCCTAGTAACCAGCTCATTTTCACTATTTAAATTTATAGCATTGAAGTGTGATTTACAAGCAAGTGTATGTGCATACTAAGTTGCTTCAATCATGTCTGACTCTTTGCAACCCTATGGACTGTATGTAGCTGGCCAGGCTTCTCTGTCCATGGGATTCTCCAGAAAAAATACTGGAGTGGGTTGCTGTGACCTCCTCTGGGGATCTTCTGACATGGGGATGGAGCCTGTGTCTCATGTCTCCTGCATTGGCAGGCAGGTTCTTTATCATTAGTGCCACCTGGGAAGTCCTTACAAGCAAGTAGATGCACACATTTTAAATGTTTCAGTGAATTCCGACACATTATCACTGCATTCAAAATACAGAATGTATCCACATGGTTTTATTCATGAATCTTTACTAGCAAATTTGCTGTAACTTCTATACCCCTTCATATGCACCCTGCTGCTGCTGCTGCTGCTAAGTCGCTTCAGTCGTGTCCGACTCTGTGGGACCCCATAGACAGCAGCCCACCAGGCTCCCCCATCCCTGTC
>NW_011495058.1:1354031-1357251 GCF_000754665.1 Bison bison bison | reverse complement strand
AAGTCGCTTCAGTCGTGTCCGACTCTGTGGGACCCCATAGACAGCAGCCCACCAGGCTCCCCCATCCCTGGGATTCTCCAGGCAAGAACACTGGAGTGGGCTGCCATTTCCTTCTCCACACATACACCCTAAAATGAGGCAAAGACTTATCTGTCTTCTAACACTACAGTTTTGCTTTTCTAGAACTCCATATACATGGATTGATATAGTACTTACCCTTTTTACTGATTTCTATCACTCAGCATACTTTGTTTTTTTTTTTTTTAAGATTCATCTATGTGATAATTGCCAAGTAATAAACTATTGTACAAACATTACCAAAATTTGTTTCTCCATCTACTGTTGAACATTTGGTTATTTCCAGTTTTTTAATATTCTGAGTCAAACTTATGAATATACATGTGTAAGTTTCTGTGTGCCTATATGCCTGTTTATCTTTGATAAATGCCTAGGATTAGGATTGATGAGATTGATCTTCCCAACCCAGGGATTGAACCCAGTTCTCCTGCATTGCAGGCAGATTCTTTACCAGCTGAGCCACAAGGGAAGCCCAAGATACTGGAGTGGGTAGCCTATCCCTTCTCCAGAGGATCTTTCCAATCCAGGGATCAAACTGGGGTCTCCTGCATTGCAGGTGGATTCTTACCAGCTGAACTATCGGAGAAGTCCCAGGATTGATGAGTAACAGTATTTAAGTTATTAAGAATTTGCAAAAATATTTCCCCAGCTGGTTTTATCACCTAAACTTCTATCAGAAATGTTTAAATTTCTCAATTACTATACATATTCACCAATACTTGGCATAGTCATTCTTTCTTATTTTAACCATTCTAAAGGATGCTTATGTGGTATGTGTGTATGGCATAGATTTTATGTGCATCGTCTATGTGTTAGGTGCTCAGTTGTGTCAAACTCTATTCAACCCCATGGACTATAGCCCACCAGGCTTCTCTTTGTCCATGGGATTCTCTAGCAAGAATACTGGAGTGGATTGCCATGCCCTCCTCCAGGGGATCTTCCCAACCCAGTAATCAAACCCAAGTTTCCTCTCCTTCATAGCAGGCAGACTCTTTACTATTTGAGCCTAATAATGCTGAGCATCTTTTCATGTGTTTTTTTAAGCAATTAATATGTCATATTTGGGCTTCTCTGGTGGCTCAGATGGTAAAGAATCTGCCTGCCATGCAGGACACCTGGGTTTGATCCCTGGGTTGGGAAGATCCCCTGGAGAAGGGAACAGCTACCCACTCCAGTATTCTGGCCTGCAGGAGTCAATGAACAGAGGACACTGGCAGGCTACAGTCCATGAGATCTGTAATTAAATTTTTAAGCAATTAATATACCATATTTAGTGAAGTCTCTGTTCAAGTCATATATAAATTATTTTGTTTCTTTTTAAGGATTCCTTAGAATTATATTGTTTATGAATAAAGATATATTTTCTGCTTCTTTTCTACCTACACCCTTTTTTTTTTCTTCTTATATCATTGCACTGGTTAGGGCCTCAATACAATGTTGAATACAAATGCTGAGAGTGGAATGCACTTGACTTTTTCTCTATCCTGGGTGAATACATTTAGTCTTTCAACATTAAGTACAATGTTAGCTAGTTTGCCACAAGTTATTGTGTTGTGCTTGTTGTTTATCATCAGTGGGAGTTACATTTTGACAAAGTATTTTCTGACTCTGTTGTTACAATTTAATGGTTTTACTTTTTATTAATATTGTAAATTATAATAATTGTTAAGTTAACCTTGAATTCCTGGAAATTGGTCAAAAATCTTTGAACTCTATACTTAGTCATAAGTCACTCCTGTAATATTGCTGGACCCAGTTAGCTAGCAAATATTATTTCTATGTTCATAAAGGATATTGGTTTGTGCTTTTGATTTTTTTCTAGCTTTACTGAGGTATAATTTACATAAAGTTGTAAGCTATTTAAAGTGTACAACATGATAATTTGCTGTGTCTGCATTGTGAAAGAACTTCCCCCGGTGAGTTAGTTAACATATCCATCACTTCACGTATTTCCTCTTCTAGTTTTTATAAAAGTATGCATAAAATTGATATTTCTTCTTCAATGAAATTAGCCACTGGAGCCACATGAATCTGGAATTTTCTTTGTGGAAAGCTTTAAACTACAAATCCAACTAACATAATAGATGTAAATGATTCATGGTATGTATTTTCTTTTCTTTTTTAGTGTTTTGCTAGTTTGAAAATTGTCTATTCCATATATGTTGAATTTGTTGGCAATAAGGTATAGTAGTTTCCTATGATGATTTAACATAGGATCTTTTTTCTGAGCTGTCTAGGGGTTTATACGTTTTTATCTTTCAAAAAATAAGATTTTAGGTACATTTATTTTCCTCTTTTTTTCTCCTTTGCTTAACTGATATCTATTCACTTAACATTTTTTATCCCCTTTCTTCTGCTTCCTTTGACATTAATTGCCTATTCGTGATTTTTGAGGTACTGCTACTGCTGCCGCTGTTAAGTCGCTTCAGTCATGTCTGACTGTGCAACCTTATAGACAGCAGCCCACCAGACTCCCCCATCCCAGGGATTCTCCAGGAAAGAAGACTGGAGTGGGTTGCCACTGAATCCAATCAATCACTAATATATATATATGTGTTTATTAAGTATAAGTGACTTGGTTGTTGGAGTTGCTTATTAAAATCACAGGAGTTCTGCTCTCTAACTTTGTCTCTAATTAAAGGTCTTAACCTTTCAGGGCTGTCCTCAGTTAGGTTCAGTTCAGTTCAGTTGCTCAGTCATGTCCAACTCATTGCGACCCTATGAATTGCAGCATGCCAGGCCTACCTGTCCATCACCAACTCCCGGAGTTCACTCAAACTCACATCCATTGAGTCGGTGATGCCATCCAGCCATCTCATCCTCTGTCGTCCCTTCTCCTCCTGACCCCAATCCCTCCCAGCATCAGAGTCTTTTCCAATGAGTCAACTCTTCCCATGAGGTGGCCAAAGTACTGGAGTTTCAGCTTTCGCATCATTCCTTCCAAAGAACACCCAGGACTGATCTCTTTTAGAATGGACTGGTTGGATCTCCTTGCAGTCCAAGGGACTCTCAACAGTCTTCTCCAACACCACAGTTCAAAAGCATCAATTCTTCAGCGCTCAGCCTTCTTCACAGTCCAACTCTCAGATCCATACATGACTACTGGAAAAACCATAGCCTTGACTAGACGGACCTTTGTTGG
>NW_011495058.1:1353214-1353931 GCF_000754665.1 Bison bison bison | reverse complement strand
GTAGTTTGAGCATTCTTTGGCATTGCCTTTCTTTGGGATTGGAATGAAAACTGACCTTTTCCAGTCTTGTGGCCACTGCTGAGTTTTCCACATTTGTTGGCATATTGAGTGTAGCACTTTCACAGCATCATCTTTCAGGATTTGAAATAGCTTAACTGGAATTTCATCACCTCCACTAGCTTTGTTCATAGTGATGCTTTCTAAGGCCCACTTGACTTCACATTCCAGGATGTCTGGCTCTAGGTGAGTGATGACATCATCGTGATTATCTGGGTCGTGAAGACCTTTTTTGTATAATTCTTCTGTGTATTCTTGCCACCTCTTCTTAATATCTTCTGCTTCTGTTAGGTCCATACCATTTCTGTCCTTTATCAAGCCCATCTTTGCATGAAATGTTCCATTGGTATCTCTAATTTTCTTCAAGAGATTTCTAGTCTTTCCCATTCTGTTGTTTTCCTCTATTTCTTTGCATTGATCGCTGAGGAAGGCTTTCTTATCTCTTCTTGCTATTCTTTGGAACTCTGCATTCAGATGTTTATATCTTTCCTTTTCTCTTTTGATTTTGGCTTCTCTTTTAACAACTATTTGTAAGGCCTCCCCAGACAGCCATTTTGCTTTTTTGCATTTCTTTTCCATGGGGATGGTCTTGATCCCTGTCTCCTGTACAATGTCACAGACCTCTGTCCATAGTTCATCAGGCACTCTATCTATCAGATC
>NW_011495058.1:1352301-1353114 GCF_000754665.1 Bison bison bison | reverse complement strand
TGATTTTGGAGCCCAAAAACATAAAGTCTGACACTGTTCCCCCATCTATTTCCCATGAAGTGATGGGACTGGATGCCATGATCTTCGTTTTCTGAGTGTTGAGCTTTAAGCCAACTTTTTCACTCTCCTCTTTCACTTTCATCGAGAGGCTTTATAGTTCCTCTTCACTTTCTGCCATAAGGGTGGTGCCATTGCATATCTGAGGTTATTGATTTTTCTCCCAGAAATCTTGTTTCCAGCCTGTGCTTCTTCCAGCCCAGCATTTGCTTCTTCCAGCCCAGCATTTCTCATGGTGTACCCTGCATATAAGTTAAATAAACAGGGTGACAATATACAGCCTTGACGTACTCCGTTTCCTATTTGGAACCAGTCTGTTGTTCCACGTCCAGTTCTAACTGTTGCTTCCTGACCTGCATATAGGTTTCTCAACAGGCAGGTCAGGTGGTCTGGTATTCCCTTCTCTTTCAGAATTTCCCACAGTTTATTGTGATTCACACAGTCAAAGGCTTTGGCATACTCAGTAAAGCAGAAATAGATGTTTTTCTGGAACTCTCTTGCTTTTTCCATGATCCAGCAGATGTTGGCAATTTGATCTCTGGTTCCTCTGCCTTTTCTACAACCAGCTTGAACATATGGAAGTTCACGGTTCACGTATTGCTGAAGCCTGGCTTGGATAATTTTGAGCATTACTTTACGAGCATGTGAGATGAGTGCAATTGTGTGGTTGTTTGAGCATTCTTTGGCATTGCCTTTCTTTGGGATTGGAATGAAAACTGACCTTTTCCAGTCTTGTGGCCACTGCTGAGTTTTCCA
>NW_011495058.1:1321699-1352201 GCF_000754665.1 Bison bison bison | reverse complement strand
CCCCAGACAGCCATTTTGCTTTTTTGCATTTCTTTTCCATGGGGATGGTCTTGATCCCTGTCTCCTGTACAATGTCACAGACCTCTGTCCATAGTTCATCAGGCACTCTATCTATCAGATCTAGGCCCTTTAATCTATTTCTCACTTCCACTGTATAATCATAAGGGATTTGATTTAGGTCATACCTGAATGGTCTAGTGGTTTTCCCTACTTTCTTCAATTCAAGTCTGAATTTGGCAATAAGGAGTTCACGTCTGAGCCACAGTCAGTTCCGGGTCTTGTTTTTGCTGACTGTATAGAGCTTCTCCATCTTTCTCTTCAAAGAATATAATCAATCTGATTTCGGTGTTGACCATCTGGTGATGTCCTCCTGAGGGCGCAGGAGGGCCGAGAGGAGCCACTCCACATTCAAAGTCAGAGGTGCAGCAGTGAGGAGATATCCCTTGTCCAAGGTAAGGAGCAGCGGCTGTGCTTTGCTGGAGCAGCTGGGAAGAGATACCCCACGTCAAAGGTAAGAGAAACACTAGTAAGATGGTAAGTGTTGCAAGAGGGCAACAGAGGGCAGGCACACTGAAACCATAATCACAGAAAACTAGTCAGTCTAATCACATGGACCACAGCCTGGTCTTACTCAATGAAACTAAGCCATGCCGTGTGGGGCCACCCAAGATGGGTGGGTCATGGTGGAGAGGTCTGACAGAATGTGGTCCACTGGAGAAGGGAATGGCAAACCACTTTAGTATTCTTGCCTTGAGAACCCCATGAACAGTATGAAAAGGCAAAATGATAGGATACTGAAAGAGGAACTCCCCAGATTGGTAGGTGGCCAATATGCTACTAGAGATCAATGGAGAAATAACTCCAGAAAGAATGAATGGATGGAGCCAAAGCAAAAACAATACCCAGTTTTGGATGTGACTGGTGATAGAAGCAAGATCCAATGCTGTAAAGAGCAATATTGCATAGGAACCTGGAATGTTAGTTCCACAAATCAAGGCAAATTGGAAGTGGTCAAACAGGAGATGGCAAGAGTGAACATTGACATTCTAGGAACCAGTGAACTAAAATGGACTCGAATGGGTGAATTTAACTCAGATGACCATTATATCTACTACTGTGGGCAGGAATCCCTTAGAAGAAATGGAGTAGCCATCATGGTCAACAAGAGAGTCTGAAATGCAGTACTTGGATGCAATCTCAAAAACGACAGAATGATCTCTGTTTGTTTCCAAGGCAAACCATTCAATATCACAGTAATCCAAGTCTATGCCCCAACCAGTAACTCTGAAGAAGCTGAAGTTGAACAGTTCAATGAAGACCTACAAGACCTTTTAGAACTAACACCCAAAAAAAGATGTCCTCAGTTACTATAACCTGAAACTATGAGCCTATGACTCATGCTTCATTGAGTATGTGAGCAACAAAATGATGTTTCTGCAGCGGTCCAGTAAGATATATGGATAGGCACAAGCATTAGATTCCCCACAAAATCCCATGGGAACTTTGCTTGAAATGTCTGCCAGATCTTGGGTCTTCTCATACTTCTACCTATATCTGATTCTGGGCACTATTATTTTAATTCAAAAGAATTATTAAAATATATTTTAAAACAGCTAAATGGAGTGATATGTGATATTTTTAGAGGGAAAGAATCAAAGAAGTTCTATTTATTTATATAGTTTTACAGAGAGGCTTATAGAGTTTTATATATCTACATTTATGGCTTTATGTATATATAGAACAAACATATGCATCTGTAAATATATATATATACACAGATGTACATTTTAATTTCACTGACCTATAATTTGGGTGGAATTCCAATTCCAATTAAAATTCCAGTTTTTTGCTGGCTTTCTTTTATAAATAAACTATTCTCAGAATCTTTCTTTAAAAAAGGATTCTGTTCACAGACAAATTTGTCCCAAACTGGCCAGTTTTCTGAGACTTGACTGTTAAGTTTTACCTCCAACTCAGAACAAAAATTCTGGAGGAAATATGCTGTATGAAAAGTGTTGACTATCCCTGCTTCCTTGGTTCCTTTGTTGGGGGGTGGTGGGGTGAGGCAACTGGCATGAAACATCAATTGATGCATTACAGTTAATATAACTCACCTCTCTGTTCTAAGGTTATCCAAGTTTGCTAAGAAAACAAGTTGAGTGTTAGCATAGGTTTAATAAATAGTCACTTATAGCTTATTTTGATAGAGAACTTTGTTAACCTATAAGACTGAACTTCAGCATATAATTTCCTTCATCAAGAAAGTTCAAGATCAAGAAGTACATGTTGAAAATTGTGTCTTAAGTAAAATACTGACACATGACACAGGCAAAGGATGGACATGATTTCGCTAATATTAAGGTAGCCCCTGACTAGGTTCAGAGTGTTGCTGTTCAAGACAATGAAATAGTTGCCTGTACTTGGGCAAATGTGGGTGAAATGAGGTGTAAAATGTGCTCTGTTAAAAGTCATACCTAAGAAGAATGACAAAGATGTGAACATTGAAATGGAGAGCAATAAGGAAGGCAAAGCTTATCAGAGCTGCTGATTATAGACACAGGTCATGAAACTGCAAAATAGCATTTATAGACAGCAATCTTACAGGGCAGTACCTGTTCAGATGTAACCGGAATCATGTGCATTTTTATTTCTGTTGCAATGATCATCCCTCTGCTAGTGCAAAAGTACGTTTGAAGCTTGGAGATGACTAAATTTACTAATGTGAAGGGACTGGAAATTTCTCAAAAGGGAAGTGCCTGCTCTGTGGGGAAGGGAGAGGAATAGACGGCTTCTATGGGGGGTGATGGTGGTAACCCCAGTAATCTCTTGAGCAGAGAATATGGTGGCCAACTATTGACTTTGTTTGCCAAGAAGCTGAAGCAAGGGAGGAAAAAACCTTAGTTAAAGCTATCCTTAATAATCATGCCTCCCAGTTGTATTTCCTTCCTACTTGCTTCACTGTCTCCAAAACAAAACAAAATGGTTACTCAGAGTGGAAGGAATAAATTGGGAAACTGGAATTGACATATACACACTACTATATATAAAATATATAACTAATAAGGACCTAGTGTATGTAACAAGGAACTCTACTCAATACTCTGTAATGACCTATATGGGAAAACAGTCTAAAAAAAGACTAGATATTTGTATATGTATAAATGATGCACTTTGATGTACACCTGAAACTAACACAACATGGTAAATCAACTATACTGCAATAAAAATTTAAAATGAAGTTCCCTCTTTTCTCTATGTGCTTACTGTCAATATACCAAAGTTATTTTTCTTTCCTTTTTTTTAACTAAATTTCTTTTTTTTTAAATTTTATTTATTTATTTTTTAATTATTATTTTTTTTTTTTTTACTTTACAATATTGTATTGGTTTTGCCATACATCAACATGCATCCGCCATGGGTGTACACGTGTTCCCCATCCTGAACCCCCCTCCCACCTCCCTCCCCATACCATCCCTCTGGGTCATCCCAGTGCACCAGCCCCAAGCTTCCTGTACCCTGCATTGAACCTGGACTGGTGATTCCTTTCTTATATGATATTATACATGTTTCAATGCCATTCTCCCAAATCTTCCCACCCTCTCCCTCTCCCACAGAGTCCAAAAGACTGTTCTATACATCCGTGTCTCTTTTGCTGTCTCACATACAGGGTTGTCATTACCATTTTTCTAAATTCCATATATATGTGTTAGTAAACTGTATTGGTGTTTTTCTTTCTGGCTTGCTTCACTCTGTATTAAATACTCCCTATTGTATTGTCAACATTTATTTCCTAGAAGAGGCAGTACTTTGTTATTATTATGGCAAAGATTTTGGTGCTCCAAAGATTTTGATCACCAAAGATTTTGTGGTCAAGAGAGTAATAATAATAATAATAAATAAAAATCCCTGACCGAATAATGTTTCAATAAAGTTATTTCTGTCTTGCAAGCTAAAAATTGTTAAAAAAAAATCAAGCATATTTGGAAATCATTGAGTTTCATTGTGGTTATAGCTGGCTTTTTTTAATGATAGGTTCTAGACTTTCTGTTCTCAGAACCTGCTTGTTCCTTGTACCTCAAGTCCAACTAAATGTGGCCATTTTCTCTCTCCAGGTGATTCACACAAGCTGGGATTTGGTTCTCACCTTCAAAGAAAATGTCCTGAAGTAAAGGAGAGTTTTGGTGCAGTCTTCAAAGGATACATTTTCTAGCTGCTGCTTGTGTCTACTTGTGTTCACTGTCTACTTTTCCAGTCTGGATTCTGCTCCTTCTTGGGCTAAGATTCTGAGGCCTGCTGCCTTCCTTCTTAAGCCTGTAAGGTTCTCTGGTTCCCGTTAGCTTTGTAGGCTGCTTTGAGCATCAGTGACTTCTGATATCATAAGCATATACTCATATTCCAATTCTGATTCTTTGGGTACTTGATCCTCAACTCAACCACTATCACCAACTTCCATACTCAAGGGGAGCCTTTCCCCATCTTTTTGGTTCCTTTTCCTAATGCCAGCTTCCCTGTTACACCTCCTGACTTCTGAGCACATAAGCTGTTGCCCATGGCCTGGCACCAACAGAGTAATTGTGCCATCAAATTGTTGAACATCTTGATGCTGTCTGGACTACCCCAAAGATGAATATGAATGAAGCTGCTATTGAGTTTGAAAAACCTTGAGTCCCTGGTGAAAAAAATGGATAACCACTAAAGTTACAGAATTTTGAACTGAGTGTGATAATCTAATCAGCTCTCCTCTGGAATCATAATGAAAAGATATAATTATACTTTTAATTAGGAAATTATCATAATTTGTATTGAAATAAAAAAACAAGGTGAAAGTTGACTATGAAAAAAATAAAATCACAGTATCTAGACATCGTTTATTTTTGTGTGTGAATATATAAAAAACTAGACACATTTGCCTAAGGTAAAAACCAAGCAAGATTGTTATAGCCAAGCATAGTTCTAGAGTCTTCACATGTATTATATGACTTAATCTTTATATCCAGTGAGTTAGAGAGAAATAGTTATCAGCCTGCTGCAGAAATACATTTCTGCAAGGAGAAGTTAAAAAAATGCACTCATATTTACGGAAATGCTAATAAGCAAAGGAATTTGAACTCAGTCTGGTTCGCTGCATGGTCTGGTCTGGTCTGGTCTGGTCTGCATGCTGGTATGGTCTTAACTATTAATATATTGCCCATTCTTTTACCAGTAAATGTAAAGGAAAAGATAAGGAAGGATATGTTCCAGGGCACCAATAGTGTTCATTCCTGGAGAGTAGATTAGGAGGGAGGAAAGATGTGAGAAAAACTTTACTTTTCCCTCTATAATTCTTCATTATTTTCATTTATGTAGCTCAAAAAAGTCATTAAAATTAGCAAAGTCCTTTCTGTGGTATAATTACTACTGACTTTAAAGACTGGTTTTTGATAGAGTCATAGGTAAATGACAATCTCAAATTTACATACAAGTCACAAGGACAGTGCAAAGACATTTTTCCCTGATGATATTTGAGATTCTATGGCTCTACAACCCTTGAATATTTTAGTGTGTCTTCCCTACAAACAACACATTCTCCTAAGTAACCAGAATATCACCATCCAAACCAAAATATGACCATTAGTACATTACTGATATCTGAGTAGTCATTTGGGTTTTGTCACTCCAATAATGTCTTTATAGCAGAAGGATCACACAGAGAACCACAATACATTTAAATGACATGCCTCTTTAGTTTCATTCAATCTTTAACAAATCCTTGGTCTTGGTTTTTGTGATCTTGACACCTTGGAATGTTACTGACTAGTTATTTTGTAGCGTATCCTTCTACTTAGAATAGGCTCATGTAAAACATAGGATACTGTTTTCTTGATTACAGGCTACAGCATGGCAAAATATTTTAACTTATCTAGTTATTGATGATGGTCACGTTGATCACCTGATTAAGATTGTGTCCACCATCACTATAAAGTTATTCATTATTTACTTGGGACTAATATGTATTCTGTGAGGAGGTACTTTGAAACTATGCAAATACCCCTATTTCATTAAACTTCCAATTTTCCCCTTATTTATGAGAACATAGACACATGGATTCTGGTTTTATTGTTTATTCTTGTTTTATTCCATGACTTATAACCCATTAATGATATTTAGCTTGATTTTAAATTGTCCTACATTTGGCCTGTGGTAGATACTTCAAGCTGGCTCTTCTATCCTTTTGACATGTCTTCATCACTTTTTCTTTACTTTATAGCCCAAGATATTCTGGGTTCCTCTTCTTTATTCTCTGTTACAGCCATGCTCCTTTCCATGGAGAAGTGACACCAGATACACTTGTTTGTTTTAGGCAAAAGACATAGACTTTTTTTCCGCCCCTGAAAAACTTGTGGAAACAAATTCTTGGTGGAAGTTGAAACTGAAATCATAATCCAAGTATAGTCTTTCAAAGACAAGACTAAAGAAGATTGAATACAGTGCATTTTACATTCATTCCAAAGTCCTTCTCAGAATCCCCTTTTGAAAAAGTTTTATTTTTCTTCTCCTTTAATATTACCAAGACATTTTGTTTCTGAGAACTCTTGACCTAAAGTCATTGCTATTACAGATCTCTGGATCTCAGGGGAAACTGTTGGGCTAAAAGAAAACTAAAGTAAGGATCCCTAAACATGAGAGGATGGAAAACAGATATATTGAATCTCTGTGCTCTCCATTGATCCAAACAAAAGAAACTGGCTTCCTATTTATGTGCTTAAACATGACCTCAGGCCCAGGTTGGAAAGTAGATTTTCCTTTCTTCTCACTTACAGCAAAATGAGTAGATGATACTGAATAAAAATTTTCAGTTCTAAAAAGTAGCACAGTCTGAATTACAAGTAAACAAGTAGTCACTGAACAGCTTTCTAAAAACAGAAGAAAAATCTCAGTTGATTCCAATGCATAATCAATCTGTAATACATCACTATTATCTTATAAGCTATCCTATAATTGGGGCTTCCCTGTAGCTCAGTTGGTAAAGAATCTGCCTGTAACACAGGAGACCCGGGTTCAGTCCCTAGGTCAGGAAGATCCCCTGGAGAAGGAAATGGCAAACTACTCCAGTATTCTTGCCAAAAGAATCCCATGGACAGAGGAGCCTGACAGGTTGCAGTCTATGGCGTCCCAAGAGTCGGACATGACGGCGACTAAAACCACCAACCATCCTATAATTAGATATACTTTATAATAAAGATTATATAATCTGAGTAATAATAGATAAACTATGTATTCATATATATATTGTCTCACATTCTCCTTGAGAAACCTAGTGAGACAAGTATTATTCTCATATGACAGATGTAGAAGTGGAATCCAGAAAGTTTAAGAGATCTGCCACGATCACCAAGCTGCTAACTGGTAATGCAGTATCTTCCAATTACAAATTCTTACTTCTCTTATAATCATCTGTACATACCGCCTCCCCAACATTTACCTTTTGCCCAGTCAAATTTTTTTTAAAGACTATTTTTTTAGAGCAGTTTTTTAGGTTTACAACAAAATTAAGAGGAAAATACAGCAATTCCTATATACTTTCTGCCACCATATAAGCATAGCCTCCTCCATTCTGAATAAACCCCCACTGGAATGGTTCACTTTTTTAAAAACAAAGATGAACCTTCATTGACACATCACAATCACCCATAGTTCATGGTTTACCTTAGAATTCACTCAGTGCTGTACATTTAGGCTTCCAAGATGGCTCAGTGGTAAAGAATCTGCCTGCCAGTGCAGAAGCCAAGGAAACACAGGTTAGATCCCTGGGTCAGGAAGATCTCCTGGAGGAGGAAATTGCAATCCCCTCCAGTCTTCTTCCTTTGGTAATCCCATGGACAGAGGAGCCTGGTGGGCTACAGTCCAGGGGGGTTGCAAAGAGTCGGACATGACTGAAGTGATTGAGCATGCATACATGATATACATTCAATAGGTTTGATCTCATCATCTTCATAGTTGGTCTTTTCCAGAACATCATATAGCTGGACTCATACAGTATATAGCCTTCTCAGATTGGCTTCTTAGTAATATGCATTTAAGTTTCTCTTTCTCTTTTTATAACTTGATAGTTTATTCTTTTTCAGCACTGATTAATAGTTCACTGTCTGGATATTTCACAGTTTATTATCCATTCGCCTACTAAGGGGTGCATTGGTTGCTTCTAGGTTTTGTCAATTATGAATAAAGTGTCTGTAAACATCTGTGTGAAGGTTTTAGGATAGACATAAGTTTTCAATTCCTTTGAGTAAATATCAAGGAGCACTACAGTCAGATAAGACAGGAGAACATTTAATTTTGTAAGAAATCACCAGAGTCTTCCAAAGTGACTGTACCATTTTGCAGTTCTACCAGCAGTGGGTGGGAGTCTGTGTCACTCCACATTATCACCAGCATTTTGTGTTGTCACCAGAGCCAGTGTTCTAGGTTTTAACCATTACGACAGTTACACAACCACATTTTAGGAAATCATTTTAAACTTTTAGTTGAGTTCAGTTGACCAGATTTGACACAAAAGTCACCCGAAACTGATCAAAATGATATTAAAGCATTAAGAGAATTACATTTAAAAAAAATATATATTTTTTCTAAAACAAGTAGAATCAGTAGGCCCATGATTATTCATACATAATAAAATAGATTTTTATCTCATGCAGCTTTTTAGTCATCATATATGAAAAAATTTGTTTCCCGGAGCAAAAGATGGGTGAAAGGCCATGATCCAGAGAGAAAAACTCAACATTAATAATTTGATGATTTCTAAGAGAAGTCATTGTGGCAAACAAGATTCTGAAGACAGAGAAAGCAAACTGAGATTTAACTAGTCATGAAATTAGATGTTGATTATTTCTTTATTCTAAGTATTGTTTCAGCTTCTGTCACAGCTGTTATAAGAAAGCACTTGATTTATAGAGTCAAGAACCAATGGGGAACTTGAAAGCTGTGTTTCGTTTTGAAAATTCTGCCTATTTGGGGAGATAATGCAAAATGTTTCTATCAACCAGTGTGTGAAAATTTCACATAATTGTCTTTTTGGCCACATTAGATCCAAGACAGGAGAGAAACAAGATTTCATAGTCCTTTTTAAATTAAGTGATTTCTTCACAGCATTCCCAAATATTCAAGAAAGTGAAAAATATATTTTCGACATTTGTTCCTTCTCCAAATTATATTTTCTGTAGAAGCAAGACAAATGAAAGACATGTTTTTAACTACCCCATGCTGTTCAGAGCACTGCAGTTTGTGAATTTTTAAGTGGAAATGGAAATTGTTTTTATTTCCCTGATTTTTATTTGCAAGTTTCATGCCCCAGACCTGTGTGCCTTCTGATCAAAAGTGACAGCTAGAAATAGCAACCCATTTAAGAGTGACACATTGTGTTATACTCAGCGCATCTCTAGTTTAGGGAATTAAAGAACAAAAAAATATGTGAACAAAGGAGGGAGAACTACCATTTATCTTGATTTTTTCCCCTCTACATCTAAGTTAAAAGTAAACCTACATGCTATGACACCACTTATGATTCAAAATAAATGAACTGCGTTAGAAGCTCCTATGTTTATTCCTGTTGTCTCTTTCCTGAATATTCTACCTCAGTGTTGCCTAACTTTCCCTGCCAAAAGCTAAGCAAAAGAAGTCATACAAAAGATTAGAGGAAGTAGAAAAATTCTCAAAGGGATAACTGATTTATATTTCCATCTGTAAAAAGACAAAGTTCCTCTGAATTTAACTTCCTTACACAGAACTACAGAAGCATCATGTATGAACCCTGAAATTATATCAAACACTGCTGACCAGCTCAGTTTACTGATTGTTTAGTTACGTCTGATTTCTAAATCTATGTTCAAATATATCATTCCTTCCTATGAGGAAGAAAAGAAGATTCAGACGCCTTTATTTTGTTGCTGTTGTGTTTTAAAGTAGTTTTGGGGGGATATTTTGTTTCCTCATAAATAAATGAATGCATAAAAACCCTCTTGTTCTTATCTGGGAACATTAAAATAATGAAGTTTTATCTTGTGCATTTAAAATGAGTTTTAACAGAATATCTAACATTGGGTTTTGCTAAAATGAGTCTGAGACAAATATTTGGATACAGGTGTTGTTTTGGGGAAAGTAATCCCAGGAAGCAAAACTGATAGATGAGAAAAGTAAAATGCAAAAGGGAAAGCAAACAGAAGGCTGCATAAGTGAGTTGACCATCACTAGGGATAACCAGTACTCTCCCACAGTTGCCTCTGGGAAGTCTCATAAAATACATCTTGGAACTACCTACCCAGGTAATGAAAGGCAAGAGTCTTTGACCATCAGTTCCTGTACCACTTATTATGGTAGGCTCAGGAACTACTAATCACCCTGGACTTCCTGGGTACACATGCATGAATCCTGATTAGGATGTGGCAGGGTTTCATATACAGTGGTGTCAAAGAAGTACCATAGCAGAAATCAAGAAGTATTCCATGTGTTTTGAGGTGAGGATCTGCATTTGGTCTGTGTAATACAAGCCTTCTAGCAGTTTGCCAGAGGCTCCAGTTAGCATCTGTTACATAATAAATAAGGTTAGTACCGTTGGATCTGCGGGGTCATATGGCCTGCATAATTGAGAATCTTCTCCATAGTCTGGACCTGTAACTTGGACCTGGAATTATAAAGCAGCTTCTTTCTCTGGACCTCACTTCAGATTCGTAGAGTTCACAAGTCACCCATTAATATAAAAGTCTGCCAAACCTGGCTTGTGGGCCAAATGCAGTCTGCTACTGAAAAAAACTTGCTATTGGAACAGCAGCACACCCATTTGTTTATGTACCATCTATTGCTGCTTTTGTGCTATCAATAGCAGAGTTGAGTAGTGGCAACAGAAAGCATTTGGTTTGCAAAGACTAAATATTTACTAATCTTATTTTCAGAGCAAAAGTATGTTAACTTCTAGAATAATAAATGGGAGAGAGGGACATTTTCATAGGTGTATTACATATGTTTAAAATTGGAAAACAAAACAAAACATCAAGTGATGTGGCTTATTATGAAAAGTAGCTGTTGTAATGTGCAACTTTTCTCAATGTGGAAGGTGCCATATTAGAGCAATTCTATTAAGTCCTTTTCAGGTTTCCCTCATGGCTCAGATGGTAAAGAATCTACCTGCAATGCGGGAGACAGAGGTTTGATCCCTGGGTCAGGAAGATCCCCTGCAGGAGGGCATGGCAACCCACTCCAGTATTCTTGCCTGGAGAATGCCCATGGACAGAGAAGCCTGGTGGACTATAGTTGCAAAGAGTTGGACACAACTGAGTGACTAAGCACAGCACATTAAATGCTTTTAATTGGTTTAACTGATATTAAATAAAGTTGACTCTGAACACCACAATTTGAATTGTGGGGGTCTAGTTACACATGGATTTTTTTCAATAAATATGTACTATAATACTATACAATCTGTGGTTGTTTGGATCAGTGAATGCAGAAGCCTGAATGCAAAAGGCCACCTGTAAACTTATAGACAGGTTTTCCACTGAGAGGAGTGCCAACTCTCCTAACTCCCAGGTTGTTTAAGAATCGACTGTATAATCTTATACGCAGATATAGTAAATGAGGGTCTCTTTAAAAGGTGACCTAGATGCTACCTGAATCTGAGTTTATTGAATCAGTAGATGACTGACTTGATCCTGATAACTCCTTTATTCAATGTTTTCTTATGAGTTAATAAACACCAGCCAACTCAATATACATATAGTAACACCTTGCCCATATTGTTCAAGGGCCACAGTCACTACACCACTATTTTGCATCATTTCACAATCCATGGATGAGAATCATGGTAATTGTGATGCTATCCACTATCAGTGGATTTCACCATCCCACTTACCATCAAGAAGTATGTCCACATTGCTGTCTGACCTGTGGTTTATCCAGCTTTATAATCCCATTCTAAAGGTCTGCTTACCAGGGTTGCTTGAGGCATAAATCAGATTAGTCTAAGCTTGGGTTCTCTGAAAGCAGAGCTGGAGACAAAGACTTACATGTAGATCATTATCTTAGAAATATGACCCCAAGGAGCAGGAATGGCAAATGTGTCCTGAAGCACAAAAGTGGGTAAGAATTAATACAAAATAGGCATTATTGAGCTGACCACTGCTACAAGAAAATGGCACGTAGATACACAGTCCCATGTGACTTTCTGAGGATTTTTGAACTGTGTTTGGGGCATTTGAGCATTAGTTTACTAGCGTGTGAGATGAGTGCAATTGTGAGGTAGTTTGAGCATTCTTTGGCTAAAGAGCCTCTTGATGAAAGTGAAAGAGAGTGAAAAAGTTGGCTTAAAGCTCAGCATTCAGAAAACTAAGATCATGGCATCAGGTCCCATCACTTCATGGCGAATAGATGGAGAAACATTGGAAACAGTGGCAGACTTTATTTTTGGGGGCTCCAAAATCACTGCAGATGTTGACTGCAGCCATGAAATTAAAAGACACTTACTCCTTGGAAGAAAAGTTATGACCACCCAGACAGTATATTAAAAAACAGAGACATTACTTTTCCAACAAAGGTCCATCTAGTCAAAGCTATGGTTTTTCCAGTAGTCATGTATGGATGTGAGAGTTGGACTATAAAGAAAGCTGAGTGGCGAAGAATGGATGCTTTTGAACTGTGGTGTTGGAGAAGACTCTAGAGAGTCCCTTGGACTGCAAGGAGATCCAACCAGTCCATCCTAAAGGAAATCAGTCCTGAATGTTCATTGGAAGGACTGATGTTGAAGCTGAAACTCCAATATTTTGGCCATCTGATGCAAAGAGCTAACTCTTTTGAAAAGACCCTGATGCTGGCAAAGATTGAAGGTGAGAGGAGAAGGGGATGACAGAGAATGAAATGATTGGATGGCATCACCAACTCAAAGGACATGAGTTTGAGTAAACTCTGGGAGATGGTGATAGGCAAGGAGGCCTGGCGTGCTGCAGTCCATGGGGTCGGAAAGAGTTGGACACGGCTGAGTGACTGAACTGAACTGAGGCATTATATTTTAAAACTATATTAGTCATAGATGAGTATTGATCCATTTTCATAGGCATTTCACAACATAACTGAAGTCTCAGAGTGGAACATGAAGGGTTCATTGCATGGGTTCAAAGCAAGGGGATAGCAGACTGCACCTGTGTAAAGCCAGTAATATCCACACTTAACTTGACAGGAAAATTGATGAACCTAATGGGAGATGCCCAATAGATTATATTCAGTTCAGTTCAGTCGCTCAGTTGTGTCTGACTCTTTGAGACCCCATGAACCACAGCACGCCAGGCCTCCCTGTCCATTACCAACTCCCAGAGTCCACCCAAACCCATGTCCATCGAGTCGGTGACACCATCCAACCATCTCATTCTTTGTCACCCCCTTCTCGTCCTGCCCTCAATCTTTCCCATCGTCAGGGTCTTTTCAAATGACTCAGCTCTTTGCATCAGGTGGCCAAAATATTGGAGTTTCAACTTCAACATCAGTTGTTCCAATGAACACCCAGGACTGATCTCCCTTAGTATGGACTGGTTGGATCTCCTTGCAGTCCAAGGGACTCTCAAGAGTCTTCTCCAACACCACAGTTCAAAAGCATCAATTCTTCAGTGCTCAGCTTTCTTTATAGTCCAACTCACATCCATATATGACCACTAGAAAAACCATAGTCTTGACTCTGGAATTTACCTGTTTTTGATAAAAATAGCTAAAACCATAACAGATATATATATATATATTATATATATACATTTGGCCTATCATCAGCAGGTTGCACATATGCAGATTCAACTAACCTCAGATGGAAAATATTGGGAAAAAATTCCATAAAGTTCCAAAGAACAAAACTTGAATTTGCCATATACCTGGCAACTATTTACATAGCATTTACATTCTATTAGGTATTATAATAATATAGAGATAAATTTATAGTACATTGGATTATATGCAGCAGGTTATATGCAAATACTATGCCATCTTTAAAAAGATACTTGAGAATCCATGGATTTTATTATCTGTGGGAGTCCTGAAACCAATCCCCATTGGATACCTGGGGACAACAGTATTTATACTTCTAACAATCCAGCTTCTGGTACAAAGATGTAATTCAAAAACAAGCAAAAAGACAAAAAAAAAAAATCCAAGTGATTCTACTATAACAATCAGTTTAGAGGAAGCAATGGAATGTTTTATGTTTTTATAATTAGGCAAAGGAACTGAATAGACATTTTTTCCAAAGATGGCATACAAATGGCCAACACGTATGTATGCACATATGTTCAATGTCTCTAATCAAAGAAATGAACATCAAAGCCACAATGAGATATCATCTTTTATCAGTTAGAATGGATTCATCAAGAAGACAAGAGATAACAAATGCTCATGAGGACTTAGAGAAAAAGAAACCCCTGTGTATTATCAGAGGGAATGTAAATTGGTACAGTTGCTGTAGAAAACTGTATGGAGTTTCCTCAAAAAAATGAAAGGAACTACCATGTAATCCAGCAATTCTAATTCTGGGTATTTATCTGAAGGGAAAGAAAAAATATTTGCTCCCCTATATTCATCACAGCATTATTTACAAGAGATAAGACATGAAAAATCCCTAAGTATTCATCAATGAATAAATGGATAAAGAAAATAGGATACACTCATACATTGCAGACAGACGCTTTACTGTCTGAGCTACCAGGGAAGCCACACTCATTACTCAGTCATTAAAGAGAAAATCCTATTATTTGGGACAACATGGCTAGACCTTGAGGGCATCCATTTTAAGGAAAATAAACCAATCAGAGAAAGACAAATACTGTGCATAATCACTTATATGAGGAAAGTTAAAAAAAAATCATGGAATATAAAAGTGCTTGTTGGCAGCTGGAGGTGGGGGAAGAAAGGGGAGGTTGGTAAAAGGATATAAACTTTCAGGTATAGAAAAATAACTTTTAAATATGCAAAAATATTAGCAGCCTGAGGATCTGAAATATGGTGACTATACTTGATGGTACCATATTATTCAAAACTGACCCTTGAACAACATAGGTTTGAAATGTCTGGGTCCCCTTACATATAGATTTTTTTCAGTAGTAAACACTGCAGTACTTCATGATCTGTGGTTGGCTGAATTTTAGGATCCAGAGCAACTGAGGATCTGGAGGGCAGATTATAAATTATACTGGGATTTTTGACTGTGCAGAGGGTCGGCATTCTTAACTCTGGCACTGTTCAATGGTCCACTGGATTTGAAATTTGCTACAAATAGAAGTAAATGTTCTCAACAAAACAAAAGCAAAATTGAGATGATGGATGTGAAGATATCAATTAACTACATGGTGCGGGTTCTTCTCATAGTATATGAACAGAGATTTTTAGAAGAAACAAAGTAATGTTTTGTTTGTGTAATTTTGCTGTGAGAGCAGCTCCAGTTGTTGTAGAGTTGCAATGTCTAAAACTAATAGGAAGCTCACTATCTTTCAGGTTAGAGAATTTACAGGCGGAAAGTTGGAGAAAACAAAACTGTTGTAGAGTGAAGTATGTCAGACACAGAAAAACAAATGCTATATGATACCACATACATGTGGAATCTAAAAAATACAACCAACTGCTGCTGCTGCTAAGTTGCTTCAGTCATGTCTGACTCTGTGCGACCCCATAGACGGCAGCCCACCAGGCTCCCCCGTCCCTGGGATTCTCCAGGCAAGAACACTGGAGTGGGTCGCTATTTCCTTCTCCAATGCATGAAAGTGAAGAGTGAAAGTGAAGTCGCTTAGTCGTGTCCGACTTAATTTAGCGACCTCATGGACTCCTCTGTCCATGGGATTTTCCAGTGAGTATAACAAAAAAGAAACAAACTAGTGGTGACCAGTGGGGAGAGGGAAGGTGGGGAGGAGCAATATTGGTAGGGAATTATAGGCATGAAATAAGCTATGAGAATATATGATACAACACAGGAAATATAGTTATTATTTTATAATAAGTATAAATGGAATATAGCTTTTAAAAATTGTGAATCACTATATTATGTACCTACAACATAATATTATATGTCAACTATACTTCAAGTTAATAAATACATAAAATTAAAATAGTAAAAAACAATAATAATAGTAATAAAATGGAGCTATAGGTCCACACACTGCATTGATTGAAAGGACATTTTTGAGATGTGGAAATTTGAATACTAACGATATTTGATACCATGAAGAAATTATATTTAAATATTTATGGTATGATAGTGGTATTGTGATTTAATTAAGAACCTTTTTAGAGATACATACTGAAATTTTTATAGATAGAATTATATGATGTCAATTTTTCTTTAAAGTAATACTAAGAAATGGAAGTGATTAGGGTATGAATGGGAGAAGGCAATGGCACCCCACTCCAGTACTCTTGCCTGGGAAATCCCATAGACGGAGGAGCCTGGTAGGCTGCAGTCCATGGGGTCGCTAAGAGTCAGACACGACTGAGCGACTTCACTTTCACTTTTCACTTTTAGGCATTGGAGAAGGAAATGGCAACCCACTCCAGTGTTCTTGCCTGGAGAATCCCAGGGACAGCGGGGCCTGGTGGGTTGCCGTCTATGGGGTCGCACAGAGTAGAACACGACTGAAGCGACTTAGCAGCAGCAGCAGGGTATGAATAAAGCCTAATTGGCAGTGAGTTAATAATTCTCAGGACTAAGTAATAGGTGTTCGTTATACTATCTTGTTCATTTTCAAATATGTTCAACATTCTCCAAAATGAGTGAGTAAGTGAAAGTCTCGTTGTGTCCAACCCTGTGACCCCATGGACTATACGATCCATGGAATTCTCCAGGCCAGATTACTGGAGTGGGTCACCTTTCCCTTCTCCCGGGGATCTTCCCAACCCAGGGATTGAACCTACATCTCCTGCGTTGAAGGCAGATTCTTTACCAGCTGAGCCACAAGGGAAGCCCAAGCATACTGGGGTGGGTAGTCTATCCCTTGTGCAGGGGATCTTCCCGACCCAGGAACTGAACCGGGTCTCCTGCACTGAAGGTGAATTCTTTACCAAATGAGCTATCAGGGAAGCCTGTAAAACTTTAAAAAGTGAAAAGAGGAACTTTAAAAGGAAAATACCAGTGAATTCCAAATATAAAACCTCAAACTGTAAAATTTCTAAAAAGAAAACTTGATGGTATAAAATCTTTGACTTTGGTTTAAGCAAATATTTCTTAACTGCAACACTAAAAGTATGGTAAACTTAGAAGCAATAACAATAAATTTGACTTATCCAAAAATTTTTGCTTTTTGAAAGATGATAAATAACACTTTATCATTGGGAATAAAACTCCAAGCCATTGACTGAGAGAAAAAGTTTGCAAATCACATATCTGATAAAGACTTGCATCTAGACTGCAGTGTCTCAAAATTCAATAAAGTAACAATTCAAGAAAAAAAGGGCAATGTTTTGAATACCTAAAGAATCTACATAAATGTAAATATAAAAAGAAAATAATGTCTAACAACAGTCATTAGAGAAAATCTAAACCACTATGAGATTTACTATATATCAAGTAGGTTCTCTAATATTTTTAAAAAGGACTATCCCAGAACTATTTGCCAGGATTTAGTGTACTGAAAGCCATATGCACTGCTGGTAAGAATGTAAAATGAAACAATCCTTCGGAAAATAGTTTTGCCATGCTTAAAGTGAAATGTACACCTATTTTGGTACTTTGTCATGCTAGTTATAGGTATTAAGAAAAATTAAAAGCACATGTCCATACAAAGAATTGTACATGAATGTTCATAGCAACGTTATTTGCAACAGACAAAAACTGAATCTTAATAGGTAATTGATAAAGAAACTATGCTAAAGCCATACAATAAAATACTAACTGAACAGTGGGAAGAAAATGAACTGTTTTGCTAGTAATCATATGGGTGAAGGTCAAAATAATTACGCTGAGTGAAATACCAGCAAAATGGAGTATATACTACATGATTCCTCTTACATAAAATTCTAGGGAATGGAAATGAGTATTAGCAGACAACAGATCAGCAGTTGCCTTGGACTGTCAGGAGATGGAGCAGAGAGGTGCAGGTGGTAGGGACTGCAAATGGGCATGAAGACATTTTGAAGGTTGGGTATGTGCTCATTTTCTTGATAATGCAGATGATTTCAGGTTATATACAAATGCAAATCTTAACCTGAGAAATGTATATGTTCAGTTTGTTACAGTGCAATGAGGCATGTGTGCTCAGTCCTGTCTGACTCTTTGCAACATGGATCGTAGCCAGCCAGGGTCCTCCCGCCATGGAATTCTCCAAGCAAGAATACTGGAGTGAGTTGCCATTTCCTTCTCCAGGGACTCTTCCCAACTGAGGGATCGAACTCACGTCTCCTGTGTTGTCTGCATTGGCAGGCAGATTCTTTACCAGCTGAATAGTGCCATATGTTTCAATAAAGCTGCTTTTTAAAAATCAGAGGATACAGGAGAATAAATCTGGAAAATTGGAGTTTATGTAATTTGAAGTTTAAAATGCTTGTAGTTTGCTTACTTTAAGAATTTAGTATAAGAATGTTTGTTTAAGAGTAAAGTACAGTTTTGTAGCCACCCAGCGGTCATCCTTTCCTGTTTTGATAATGGCATACTTATTCCTGTGTGGGTAATTGACTCTTCCTCATTGTGTACAGTCCCAAAGAGACCCTCAATAAATTTCCCTGACCCTCTTCATTAAGGAGGAGACATATAACCAAAATAGAATTAGTGGACTTTGTATCTCCCTAGGCATTGATTTTTAAGTGAAGAGATTTAAGGGGACTAAAGCAGTTGGAGTTTATTAATCTTGGCTGTAAAGACTTAAAACAAAATAAAACAAAACTGCAAATGAGTTTCTATAACTAGAACCCTGAAGCTTCCTGTTGTTTTTTGAGCCTGGTTCCTACTGTTTTCTGAGCCTGGTTCTATATCAATTTCCCCACCCACTGCCTTTTAAAAAATTCTGTGAGCTAGCTGATACCTTTCCAATAAATTATTTTTATGCTTAATTTATCTAAATAAAGTTTTAGTTATTTATAGGAAAAAATATAAAAAGGAAAAAATAAATGGGGAGAGAGACGTCAACTGTAGTCTCTCTCAAGTTGTATGACTGAAATATTTTCCATACCCTTAAAATCTTGCTGAATAAAATAGACAACATTGCATTTTTAATAAAATAGTGAAGATTGGTATGCTTGGGGAAAAACAAGAGCTTCCAATCATCCTCAAGTAAGAGTTCAGTCAAAGAGATTAAAAGAATCCTTTCAGACTATTTCCACTAGTGCTTTCTTATTTTTCATTTGTCTTGTTGTTGATAATGGGGGAGGTAAAGAGGTTTCATGTATCTTTACCACTCAGTCATCACCTTGGAATACTGGCTTTCCTAGGGTTACTGGTTTCCTAGGGTTAGCTGGAGCTTTGACCCTAAATTGCATGATCTTTTTTTCCCCTTCTCCTTTGTAGACAACCTCCCACATTTATTCTCTGTGTGTTATATTTTGCACAGAGCTATCTTAGGCCTCCTTTTTTCTCTCATCTACACATCTTTCTTGTGTGAGCTCATCTATCTCCAAAGACTTCTGTGATTATCTAGTACTCGGTGACCCCTAACTCTATCTTAGATCTCTTACAGGTCTAGACTCATTAAGCCTCTTGCTTGTTAGACATCTTAAGCATTTAGTCACTCAGTCACATCTGACTCTTCGAGACCCCATGTACTGGAGCTTGCCAGGCTGCTCTGTCCGTGGGATTTCCCAGGCAAGAATACTGGAGTGAGTTGCCTTTCCTTCTTCAGGGGATTTTCCTAATCCAGTGATAGAATCTGGGTCTCCTGCATTGCAGGTGGATTCTTTACCATCTGATCCACCAGGGAAGCTTTAAATGAAACATGCCCCAAACTGAACTCATCATCAACACAACCTTAACTCTGTTCCTATTTTCGTGTCTCCTGAATTCACTAACTTATTCAAAGCCCCTTTTGTTCATGCCCCAACCCAAATAATCATCAAGGATTATTGTGCCATCTGCAGATTAAAAAAAAAAAAAGTATCATTTTCAATAAAGAACAAGACCCACGAAGGCAGGGGTTGTGCCAGTCTTTTTCGGTGGATGCATCTTGAGCATCTAACACAATGTCCAGCACATAGTAGACATCTTGATATTTAAACTGATAAAAAGATATTAGTTATCCCAAATTGTTTTAAAAGTCAAGAAGCTTGGATAAAAATGCTCCAGAAAGTGGGCATAGAGGGAACATACCTTAACATAATAACGATCATATATGAAAAACCCACAGTAAACATTATTCTCAATTACGAAAAGCTGAAAGCATTTCCTCTAAGATCAGAGACAAGACAAGGAGGTCCACTCTCACCACTAGTATTCAACATCATTTTGAAAGTCCTAGCTGCAGCAATTAAAGAAAAAGAAATGAAAGAAATACAAATTGGAAAAGAAATAGTAAAATTATCACTGTTTGCAGATGACATAACATTATACATAGAAAATCCTAAAGATGCCACCAGAAAACTACTGGTGTTAATCAATGGATTTGGTAAACTTGAAGGATACAAATAAATACACAGAAATCTCTTGCATTCCTATACAGATAGCAACAAAAAATTAGAAAGAAATTAAGGAAACAATCCCATTTACCATTGCAACAAAAAGAATAAAATACCTAGGAATAAACTGACCTAAGGAGGCAAAAGACCTGTACTCAGAAAAGCATAAGATACTAAAGAAAGAAATGAAAGATGACATAAACACATGAAAAGATGTGCTATGTTCTTGGGCTGGAAGAATCAATATCATGGAAATAATTATACTACCAAAAGCAATCTACAGATTCAGTGCAATCCCTATCAAATAACCAATGGCATTTTTCATGGAATTAGACCAAAAATTTTTACAATTTGTATGGAAACACAAAAGACCCCGAAGAGCCAAAGCAATCTTGAGAAAGAAAAACAGAGCAGAACAATCAGGCTCCCTAACTTCAGACTAAACTATGAATCTACAGTAAACAAGACAGCATGGTCCTGGCACAAAAACAGAAATACAGACCTGTGGAACAGGATGGAAGCCCAGAGATAAAACGAGACTCTTACGGTTACTTAAACTAAGACAAAGGAAGACAGTACGTACAATGGCGAAAAGCCTCTTCAGTAAGTAGGGCTGAGAAAACTGGACAGTTACATGTAAAAGAATGAAACTAAATGAAACTGCAACAGCCTCTGGGGCTTCCCTGGTGGCTTGGTTGGTAAAGAATCTACCTGCAATGCAGGAACCCATGTTTGATGCCTGTGTCAGGAAGATCCCCTGGGGAAGGATATGGCAACCCACTCCAGTATTCTTGCCTGGAAAACCCCATGGACAGAGAAGCCCGAGGGATACAGTCCATGAGGTCACAAGAGTAGACACAACTTACCTACTAAACCACCACCACCACCACAAGCCTCTAACACTATACACAAAAATAAACTTGAAATGGATTAAAGAACTGAATGTAAGGCCAGGCACTATAAAATTCTTAGAGAAAAACATAGGCAGAACATTCTTTGACATTAATCCCGGCAGGATTTTTTCTGACCCACCTCCTAATGAACATAAAAGCAAAATTTAACAAATGGGACCTAGTTAACAGCTTTTGCACAGCAAAGGAAACCATAAACAAGACAAAAAGACAACCCTCAGAATGGGAGAAAATATTTGCAAATGAAACCACTGATGAAAGATTAATCTCCAAAATTTAGAAACAACTCATGCAGCTCAATACTTAAAAAACCAAACAACCCAATCAAAAAATGGATGGAAGACCTAAATAGACATTTTCCAAAGACATACAGATGACCAAGAGGCACATGAAATGATGCTCAACATCACTCATTTTTAAACAAATGCAAATCAAAAGTACAATGAGGTACCACCTTTACACCAGTGAGAACGGCCATCATAAAAAAAATCTATAAACAATAAATGCTGCAGAGGGTGTGGAGAAAAGGGAGCCCTCTTACACTGCAGGTGGGGATATAAATTGATACAGCCACTATGGAGAACAGTATGAAAGTTCCGTAAGCTGAAAATAGAACTGTAACCCAGCAATCATATAACCCAGCAACCCCACTACTGGGCATATACACAGGGAAAACCATAATTCAGAAAGATACATGCACCACAATGTTCACAGCGGCACTGTTTACAAGAGCCAGGATATGTAAGCAACCTAAATATTCATCAACAGAGGAATTGATAAAGAAGATATGCTTACATATATACAGTGGAATACCGCAGCCATAAAAAGGAACAAAACTGTGACATCTGCATAGATATGGATGAACTTAAGAGACTGTCATCAAAGTTAGAAGAAAAAATATATATATATTTATCCATATATGTGGAATATAGAAAAATAGTACAGATAAACCTATATGCAAACATAAATAGAGACACAGAGGTAGAGAAAAAAGATATGGATACCAAGAGAGAGAAAGGGAGAGAAAGGGGATGGGAGATGGATCGGGACGTTAGGATTGACATATATATATATTACTATGAATGGGATAGATAACTAATAAGAAATTAATATATAGCACAGGGGAAAATGAAAGAAGTTACAATCTGTTTGTAGGACATCCATTAAGTTAATCCTAAAATGTATTCCAATATATATTCAGTTCAGTTCAGTTCAGTTCAGTTCAGTCATGTCTGACTCTTTGCGACCCCATGAACCACAGCACGCCAGGCCTCCCTGTCCATCACCAACTCCTGGAGTTCACCCAGACTCATGTCCATCGAGTCAGTGATGCCATCCAGCCATCTCATCCTCTGTCGTCCCCTTCTCCTCCTGCCCCTAATCCCTCCAAGCATCAGAGTCTTTTCCAGTGAGTCATCTCTTTACATGAGGTGGCCAAAGTCAAAGTACTGGAGTTTCAGTTTCAGCATTATTCCTTCCAAAGAAATCCCAGGGCTGATCTCCTTCAGAATGGACTTGTTGGATCTCCTTGCAGTCCAAGGGACTCTCAAGAGTCTTCTCCAACACCACAGTTCAAAAACATCAATTCTTCGGCGTTCAGCCTTCTTCACAGTCCAACTCTCACATCCATACACGACCACAGGAAAAACCACAGCCTTGACAAAACAAAAATGGCAGCACCTAATGGATCTGGTGCTTCCCATTCCAGTAATTACATGAATAAATAGACTCTTGGTCCCAACACATAGTTATTTGCCTTAACAGAATCCCCTTAGTGGTACTTAGGCCACATGCAGAGAGACTGGTCAAATGAGAGCCTAGGAGGAAAGGGCTAAAAATTTCACTTTGTTGAACAAGGGAGGCAGAGAATGCAAAATCTTTTATTTGTTAGTTACCACCCTTCTAATGACTTATTCAAAGTTCTGAATTTTAGGTTTTCAGTGCAATTGGTGATTGTATTTTAAAAATCTAAAAAATAACCCACCTTTAAATACCACTGTCTTACAAAAGAATCTGCAATCTATCTGTACAGTATAAGTCAAAGGTATCTTTTATTGTATTACCATTAAAAAAAAAAGATATGTAATTTAAATAACCACAGCCTGAAGGACTCTTTCAACATTTAAGCAAAATGGATTACCTTAATTTACTGAAAAGTGTATTTATTCTGAGGAAATACATTGAGTTCCTTTTGTACAATTCTGACTTGACAAAAAGAACACAAAACATAGTAAGTAAAACAATGGTTTGGCCAAAATGTTTCTGTCTTTCCATTGAGATTTTATGGAAAAAGCCTAGTGAACTTTCTGGCTAATTCAATACATAGGTTCCCTGCTGGTTTCCTTATCAGAGTTATGAATGTGGAAAATAAGATGTGAAACTACAGAGATATTCAGATTCACTCCAATACAAAGATTTTACTCTGAGCTATTTGACCTCCTCATCACTAATGCAAATGCACTGTATTTTACAACCATCTCCTACTGTGCTTGTACCCTTTGTGTTGACATAATCAGTAACAGGATACCTCCAACATTCCGATTTCAGATTATGACCTCACCTTATATTGCTTTGGGCTTCCCTGGTGGCTCAGTGAAGAATCCGCCTGCAATGTGGGATACCTGTGACATGAATAACAAGAAGTAGGCCAGGGTAAAGTCATGGGGGAGGAGTATTGCAGGCAGCTGTTGTTGTTCAGTCACTAAGTTATGTCTGACTCTTTGCGACATCATGGACTGCAGCACACCAGTCTTCTCTGTCCTTCACTATCTCCTGGAGTTTGCTCAAAGTCATAACCATTGAGTTGGTGATGCCATCCAACCATCTCCTCCTCTGTTATGCCCTTCTCCTCCTGCCGTCAATGATTCCCAGCATTAGGCTCTTTTCCAATGAGTGGGCTTTTCTTACCAGGTGGCCCAGCAAATGCAAGGGTATGAGTCTGGGACAAAGGTGTTGGCTTAGAGGAACAATAAGACACTAAATGATTAACAGTCAAGTGGTAGAGTTTGGCAGGGATCAAGTCATAAAACAAAATTATATGTAGAATGTGATAATGCTTTTTGCAAAAACAGAAAGGGATGATTTAATCTTCCTGTAAACAAACTATACCCTTCTGATCTCTAGCTTTCTCTAATCTGTTTCCTCCTGACACTATGAAGATGTGTCTGTAGTCTCACTAAGGGCCAGTTCTGTGCTTCTGGCTTGTACTGTACCCCTTTGTTCCCTCCTAAACGTTTCACTCTTTTGTTACCCTCTCGTTATCTAATACCAACACTTTTTTTTCTGTTCTATTGAATAATTTACACTAATGTGCTCTGTTATTTCTAATCTTACAAAAAAAAATTACTTAAAAGTCTCACGTTTTAAATTGCATTCTGCACTTACATTACATGACAGCATTTGATTCTTTTTCATACCTTTCACTGTAACTGATAATGGAAAAAAAGTCCAATGCTGTAAGAGCAATATTGCATAGGAACCTGGAATGTTAGGTCCATGAATCAAGGCAAATTGAAAGTGGTCAAACAGGAGATGACAAGAGTGAACATCAACATTCTAGGAATCAGAGAACTCAAATGACTGGAATGGGTGAATTTAACTCAGATGACCATTATATCTACTACTGTGGGCAGAAATCCCTTAGAAGAAATGGAATAGCCATCATGGTCAGCAAAGGAGTCAGAAATGCCATACTTGGACACAATCTCAAAATGACAGAATCATCTCTGTTCATTTCCAAAGCAAACCATTCAGTATTACAGTAACCCAAGTCTATGCCCCTACCAATACTGCTGAAGAAGCTGAAGTTGAATGGTTCTATGAAGACCTACAAGACCTTCTAGAACTAACAGCCAAAAAAGATGATGTCCTTTTTATTATAGGGGACTGGAGTGCAAAGTAGGAAGTCAAGAAATACCTGGAGTGACAGGCAAATTTGGCCTTGGAGTACAGAATGAAGCAGGGCAAAGGCTAACAGTTTTGCCAAGAGAACAAACTGGTCATATCAAATACCCTCTTCCAACATCACAAGAGAAGACTCTACACATGGACATCACCAGATGGTCAATACCGAAATCAGATTGATTATATTCTTTGCAGCCAAAGAGGGAAAAGCTTTATCCAATCAGCAAAAACAAGACTGGGAGCTGACTGTGGCCCAGATCATGAATTCCTTATTGCCAAATTCAGACTCAAATTGAAGAATGTAGGGAAAACCACTAGACCATTCAGGTACGACCTAAATCAAATCCCTCATGATTATACAATGGAAGTAATAAATAGATTCGAGGGATTAGATCCAATAAACAGAGTGCCTGAAGAACTATGAACCGAGGTTTGTGACACTGTACAGGAGGCAGTGATTGAGACGATCCCCGCAAATAAGAAATGCAAAAAGGCAAAATGGTTGTCTGAGGAGGCCTTACAAATAGATGAGAAAAGCAGAGAAGTTAAAGGCAAAGGAGAAAAGGAAAGATATCCATTTGAATGCAGAGTTCCAAAGAATAGCAAGGAGAGATAAGAAAGCCTTCCTCAGTGATTAAGGCAAAGAAATAGAGGAAAACAATAGAATAGGAAATATTATAGATCTCTTCAAGAAAATTAGAGATACCAGGGGAACATTTCATGCAAAGATGGGCTCAATAAAGGACAGAAATGGTACGGACATAATAGAAGCAGAAGATATTAAGAAGATATGGCAAGAATACACAGAAGAACTGCACAAAAAAGATCTTGATGACCCAGATAATCACGATGGTGTGATCACTCACCTAGAGACAGACATCCTGGAATGTGAAGTCAAGTGGGCTTTAGGAAGCATCACTAGGAACAAAGCTAGTGGAGGTGATGGAATTCCAGTTGAGCTATTTCAAATCTTGAAAGATGATGCTGTGAAAGTGCTGCACTCAATATGACAGTAAATCTGGAACACTCAGCAGTGGCCACAGGACTGGAAAAGGTCAGTTTTCATTCCAATCCCAAACAAAGGCAATGCCAAAGAATGCTCAAACTACAGCACAATTGCACTCATCTCACATGCTAACAACGTAATGCTCAAGATTCTCCAAGCCAGGCTTCAACAGTACCTGAACCATGAACTTCCAGATGTTCAAGCTGGATTTAGAAAAGGCAGAGGAATCAGAGGCCAAATTGCCAACATCTGTTGGGTCATCGAAAAAGCAAGAGAGTTCCATAAAAACATCTATTTCTGCTTTATTGACTATGCAAAAGCCTTTGACTGTGTGGATCACAACAAACCGTGGAAAATTCTTAAAGACATGGGAATACCAGACCACCTTATGTGCCTCCTGAGAAATATGTATGCAGGTCAAGAAGCAACATTTAGAACTGGACATGGAACAACGGACTGGTTCCAAATTGGGAAAGGAGTACGTCTAGGCTGTAGTCACCCTGCTTATTTAACTTATTGTCACCCTGCTTATTTAACTTCTACTCAGAGGACATCATGCAAAATGCTGGGCTGGATGAAGCACAAGCTGGAATCAAGATTGCTGGGAGAAATATCAATAACCTCAGATAATATCAATAACCTCATATGCAGATGACACCACCCTTATAGCAAAAAGCCAAAAATAACTAAAGAGCCTCTTGGTGAAAGTGAAAGAGGAGAATAAAAAAGTTGACTTAAAGCTCAATATTCAGAAAACTGATTGTGGCACCTGGTCCCATCACTTCATGGGAAATAGATGGGGAAACAGAGGAAACCGTGACAGACTTTATTTTGGGGGGCACTCCAAAATCACTGCAGATGTTGGCTGCAGCCATGAAGTTAAAAGACACTTACTCCTTCGAAGAAAAGCCAACTATGATCAACTTAGAAAGCTTATTAAAAAGCAGAGACATTACTTTACTAACAAAGGTGCGTCTAGTCAAAGCTATGGTTTTTCCAGTAGTCATGTATGGATGTGAGAGCTGAACTATAAAGAAAGCTGAGTGCCGAAGAATTGAGGCTTTTGAACTGTGAAGGCTTATGAAAGCCCCTTGGACAGCAAGGAGATCCAACCAGTCCATCCTAAAGGAAATCAGTCCTGAATATTCATTGGAAGAAGTGATGATGAAGCTGAAACTCTAATACTTTGGCCACCTGATGTGAAGTATTGACTCATTGGAGAAGACCCTGTTTCTGGGAAAGATTCAAAGTGTGAGGAGAAGGGGTCAACAGAGGATGAGATGATTGGAATGTATCATCGACTCAATGGACATGAGTTTGTATAAACTCTGGGAGTTGGTGCAGGACAGGGAGGCCTGGCATGCTGCAGTCCATGGGGTCACAAAGAGTCGGACACAACTGAGTGACTGAACTGACTGACCCTTTCACAGAATACTTAAGTTTAAGTTATACTGGTTTTCTCCTTGTCGTCATCTCCCATTCTCCCATCTCCTTTCAAGGTTTCTTTCATCAGGCTTTTATCCTCCACTTTGCTAAAACTGCTCTCATTAATTTCTATTAACAATCTCATGCTTCCCAGCAGAATTTAACACAATTGACAACTATCTAATTTAGTATCTATCCAAACTTTGGATATTGAAGGACCCCAGGATTTGATTTTAAGCTTCATTCTTTCTCTAAAAAGCCTTCCAATGTAATCTCACCTAGTTGTGCTGCTTGAAATAATGTGAACTGGGCAATAAGTTCCAAACATATGTCCTTGCATCTAATTTTTCCTCTGAGCTCCAAATTCATAAACCCAGCTGTCACTGGAATGACTAATAGACATCTCAAATTAAACATGTCTAAAATAGAACTTTTTGATTTGTGTCTCCCTCCCTACAACAAGATTTTCCATCAATCTTTCCTATCTCAATAAAGAACACGATCATTCACTCAGTTGCTCAAAACAAAAAACCTTGAGGTCAGTCTTAATGCCTTTTTTTCCTTCACCACCACTTGTCTCGACACACACACACACACACAAAACGTATACTTCAGTATTAAATCATGTCAGGTTTGCCTCTAATATACACACCAGATTTGATCATGCTTACTTCTTCATTGCTGTTCCCCTAGTCTAAGACACTATCATCACTCATTAGGCTATGACATTGACATCTACACCGAGTTTTCCACGTAAGTAAATTTGGTCAGGTAAAATTCATTCATTGATGGCAGCCAATGCATCTTTTACAATGTAGATGAAAATTAGATGTTTTCAGCCTTGCTGAAAATCTTTCTATAGTTTTTCAGAGCACTTTGAAAATTCAGATCCTTATTACGTTCTACACATCACTTGTTTTATGACTTGATCCCTGCCAAACTCTGCCTCTTGATTGTTAACCACTTAGTGTCTTATTGTTCCCTCCAAACCAGCCCCTTTGTCCCGGATTCATACTCACCCTTGTATTTTGCTGGGCTACTTGATATGAAAAGCCCACTCATTGGAAAAGAGCCTAATGCTGGGAAAGATTGAGGGCCAGAGAAGGGCATAACAGAGGATGAGATGGTTGGATGGCATCACTGACTCAATGGGTATGACTTTGAGCAAACTCTGGGAGATAGTGAAGGGCAGAAGAGACTGGCATGCTGCAGTCCAAGAGGTCACAGAGAGTCAGACATAACTTAGTGACTGAACAGCAACAGCTGCCTGCAATATTCCTCCCCCAAGGCTTTGCCTTGGCCTACACCTCCTTATCATTCATGTCACAGCCTAACTGACAAACATAACTCTGTTGCCTCCTCATGTCCTGTTTTATTGCCCAGATTTTGTTTATGTCACTTTGCAAAACCTAAAATGATCTTTTTATGTATTTGTTCATTCGATGTTTTTCTACTCTTCCCCTCCTACCCCAGTATATGAATGTCAGATGAACAAGGACCTTGTCTGTTTCTTAATCCTACCTTGAGTACTGACAATATCAGAAGCTACTACATACCTTGATAAAAATTAGTTGAATGAATGGTAGGAATGAGTATGAAATATGCACAATTAGTGAAAGAAGATATTCTTATCATGATCTTTATTTCAATAACAAAGTAATAATTTTGAAACTTTTGCAAATTCTAGTTTTGTGTTGTCAAAGGTAGAAATTTTAAGTGGTAAATTCTGTAATTTTCATGTTACACTTACTCCTAATACTGTCATTATTACTAGGAGTTATGGTACTTAAGAGAAGAGCTAACACCTATCCTGCTCAAACTCTTCCAGAAAATTGCAGAGGAAGGTAAACTTCCAAACTCATTCTATGAGGCCACCATCACCCTAATACCAAAACCTGACAAAGATCCCACAAAAAAAGAAAACTACAGGCCAATATCACTGATGAACATAGATGCAAAAATCCTTAACAAAATTCTAGCAATCAGAATCCAACAACACATTAAAAAGATCATACACCATGACCAAGTGGGCTTTATCCAAGGGATGCAAGTATTCTTCAATATCCGCAAATCAATCAATGTAATACACCACATTAACAAATTGAAAAATAAAAACCATGATTATCTCAATAGATGCAGAGAAAGCCTTTGACAAAATTCAACACCCATTTATGATAAAAACTCTCCAGAAGCAGGAATAGAAGGAACATACCTCAACATAATAAAAGCTATATATGACAAACCCACAGCAAACATTATCCTCAATGATGAAAAATTGAAAGCATTTCCTCTAAAGTCAGGAACAAGACAAGGGTGCCCACTTTCACCATTACTATTCAACATAGTTTTGGAAGTTTTGGCCACAGCAATCAGAGCAGAAAAAGAAATAAAAGGAATCCAAATTGGAAAAGAAGAAGTAAAACTCTCACTATTTGCAGATGACATGATCCTCTACATAGAAAACCCTAAAGACTCCACCAGAAAATTACTAGAACTAATCAATGACTATAGTAAAGTTGCAGGATATAAAATCAACACACAGAAATCCCTTGCATTCCTATACACTAATAATGAGAAAACAGAAAGAGAAATTAGGGAAACAATTCCATTCACCATTGCAACGGAAAGAATAAAATACTTAGGAATATATCTACCTAAAGAAACTAAAGAC
>NW_011495058.1:1317581-1321049 GCF_000754665.1 Bison bison bison | reverse complement strand
ACCACTATGAGGTACCATTTCACACCAGTCAGAATGGCTGTGATCCAAAAGTCTACAAATAATAAATGCTGGAGAGGGTGTGGAGAAAAGGGAACCCTCTTACACTGTTGGTGGGAATGCAAACTAGTACAGCCACTACAGAGAACACTGTGGAGATTCCTTAAAAAACTGGAAATAGAACTGCCTTATGATCCAGCAATCCCACTGCTGGCCATACACACTGAGGAAACCAGAAGGGAAAGAGACACGTGTACCCCAATGTTCATCGCAGCACTGTTTATAATAGCCAGGACATGGAAGCAACCTAGATGTCCATCAGCAAATGAATGGATAAGAAAGCAGTGGTACATATACACAATGGAGTATTACTTAGCCATTAAAAAGAAAACATTTGAATCAGTTCTAATGAGGTGGATGAAACTGGAGCCTATTATACAGAGTGAAGTAAGCCAGAAGGAAAAACACCAATACAGTATAATAACACATATATATGGAATTTAGAAAGATGGTAACAATAACCCTGTGTATGAGACAGCAAAAGAGACACTGATATATTGAACAGTCTTATGGACCCTATGGGAGAGGGAGAGGGTGGGAAGATTTGGGAGAATGGCATTGAAACATGTAAAATATCATGTATGAAATGAGATGCCAGTCCAGGTTCGATGCACGATACTGGATGCTTGGGGCTAGTGCACTGGGACGACCCAGAGGGATGGTATGGGGAGGGAGGAGGGAGGAGGGTTCAGGATGGGGAACACATGTATACCTGTGGTGGATTAATTTTGATATTTGGCAAAACTAATACAATATTGTAAAGTTTAAAAATAAAATAAAATAAAAAAAGAATACATTATCTTTGAGAAATTTCATACATATAGGTACATGAATTTATATTTTTATAACTATTATTTATAGAAACCCCCCCAAATTCTGAATTTAATAAATTACAGGTATTTTCCCTTTCTTTTTTATAATATTGGAACTAATCTCCTCTGCTACCACCAGTGAAAAAGTAAAAAGCCTTAAAAATAGACTTTTCCATTTGGTGCAAATATACTATTAATATGTTCTATTTCTATTGTAGCTCAAGCTAATTGGAGGAACAATCTAGGGGAAAAAAGGGAAATTTTGCCTAGTTGATCTAGAAATTTACTGATATCCTTGTTGAAAGAAAGTCAAGCTTAGGGAAAGGAGTAAAAAGAGCTGCCAATCATGAAATACAACTATACAAGGATTTCAGAAAATCCTCTAATGGCAAATTTGACATTATTAAATTACGTCACTTAAAGACTGAAGATAGACGGTGTGTTATCTTCAAGCTATTTTTTAAATGTCCCTACTTTGATTCCTCTATAGCTCACATTATGTTCATTCACGGATGTATTCCACTTAAGCTTCTAAATGTCTTATCATCCCTTCCAGCAATTTAAATAGCTCTGTTTCTAACAGGGACTATAAAGCACCAGGATGATATAATCATAATTTCAATCTGAGAACTTTCCTCTACAAATGAGTTAGCACACATTTGAGGTATGAATCCTTTAATTCTAAGTTTATTTAAAATAGGTATATAAGATGAGGCTCTGTTATAAAGTGAAAATATATTCTCCATAACTTCTTTGATTTCTAGCCCTCAGAACAATAAATATACACATACTCTTGCATATACCTAGGGGAGACTTGAATAAGTATAAAAAATAAATAAGTCTTGGAAAGTTATTTTAAGAAAAGGCCTCATTTTATAAAAGATGCTTGGACAGCTTCCCTATCAATATTTGTCTAGCAATGGATTCAGCTCTTCTTCTGTCAAGTGTTAGTTCATACCTTTGTCATCCAATTCCTTGATCTATTAACTAATTTTTTTCGATATTATTCATTATAAATTAGGCACTGACACAGGCACAGGGGATAAATACCCAAGTTAAAACATTTGTTCTAGCCAAAATACTTTAAAATCTAGTGGAGAGATTCACAAATAGACTAAACACTGCACAATGATATTATTGCTACAATGGGAATATACATATACAGTATGTTCTAGTCTGCCTGAAGTATTCAGGGGAGAGTCCCAGAATCTGCTCATACCTATAGCCAACCGTCCCTGAAAATGAGTCCTGTCTGCTCCAGTGCAGGAATATTTGAAAGGATTGGAGATCACTTAATGCAAAGACTGTGTAACAAGAACATGCAGGAAAACTAAGGAACTGAACTACAAAAACTAGAGCTCAAAACATGTTGAGATGTCTGCTGTTCTACTGATGGGTGGCAATTACATAATATTATATAATAATTGAAAAACTAGAGCAAGATTAAGTGACTGCAGATAAAGTGGTCTGAGGTCAGTGGTCTAGGACACAGTTCCAGTAGCCAAAGGGATCACCAGATTGGTTGGCAATTTGTTGCTTGATTCCATCTACCTTCTATTTTTTCACCCATGTGAGAACTAGGTCTGAATCACTGTGTTCAGGATTGCTTCTGATTGCTTCAAAACTACTGGAGAGTATGTAGAAAGAATCAAGTTCAATTCAGTTCAGTTCAGTTCAGTCGCTCAGTCGTGTCCGACTCTTTGTGACCCCATGAATCGCAGCACGCCAGGCCTCCCTGTCCATCACCAACTTCCGGAGTTCACTCAGACTCACGTCCATCGAGTCAGTGATGCCATCCAGCCATCTCATCCTCTGTCGTCCCCTTCTCCTCCTGCCTCCAATCCCTCCCAACATCAGAGTCCTTTCCAATGAGTCAACTCTTCGCATGAGCTGGCCACAGTACTAGAGTTTCAGCTTTAGCATCATCCCTTCCAAAGAAATCCCAGGGCTGATCTCCTTCAGAATGGACTGGTTGGATCTCCTTGCAGTCCAAGGGACTCTCGAGAGTCTTCTCCAACACCACAGTTCAAAAGCATCAATTCTTCAGCGCTCAGTCTTCTTCACAGTCCAACTCTCACATCTATACATGACCACTGGAAAAACCATAACTTTGACTAGATGGACCTTAGTTAGCAACGTAATGGCTTTGCTTTTGAATATGCTATCTAGGTTGGTCATAACTTTTCTTCCAAGGAGTAAGCGTCTTTTAATTTCATGGCTGCAGTCACCATCTGCAGTGATTTTGGAGCCCAAAAAAATAAAGTCTGACACTGTTTCCACTGTTTCCCCATCTATTTCCCATGAAGTGATAGGACCAGATGTCATGATCTTCGTTTTCTGAATGTTGACCTTTAAGCCAACTTTTTCACTCTCCTCTTTCACTTTCATCAAGAGGCTTTTGAGTTCCTCTTCACTTTCTGCCATAAGGGTGGTGTCATCTGCATATCTGAAGTTACTGATATTTCTCCTGGCAATCTTGATTCCAGCCTGTGCTTCTTCTAGCCCAGCGTTTCTCATGATGTACTCTGCATAGAAGTTGAATAAGCAGGGTGACAATACACAGCCTTGATGTACTCCTTTTCCTATTTGGAACCAGTCT
>NW_011495058.1:1288563-1316927 GCF_000754665.1 Bison bison bison | reverse complement strand
AGCATTCTTTGGCATTGCCTTTCTTTGGGATTAGAATGAAAACTGACTTTTTCCAGTCCTGTGGCCACTGCTGAGTTTTCCAAATTTGCTGGCATATTGAGTGCAGCACTTTCACAGCATCATCTTTCAGGATTTGAAATAACTCAACTGGAATTCCATCACCTCCACTAGCTTTGTTCGTAGTGTTGCTTCCTAAGGGCCACTTGACTTCATATTCCAGGATGTCTGGCTCTACGTGAATGATCACACCATCGTGATTATCTGGGTTGTCAAGATCTTTTTTGTACAGTCTTCTGTGTATTCTTGCCACCTCTTCTTAATATCTTCTGCTTCTGTTAGGTCCATACGATTTCTGTCCTTAATCGAGCCCATTTTTGCTTGAAATGTTCCCTTGGTATCTCTAATTTTCTTGAAGAGATCTCTAGTCTTTCCCATTCTGTTGTTTTCCTCTATTTCTTTGCATTGATCGCTGAAGAAGGCTTTCTTATCTCTTCTTTGTATTCTTTGGAACTCTCAAACTTTTTGGCAAAAGTTTTCTCTATCCATTTTATAGGAGTAAAATTTGAAATCACAGGCAGACACCATGCTCCAAAGATGCTGGATAGGTTCCTGCTCATGGTTTGATACCTATATATCCCTGTTAGAATCCCATACTCTCTATGTCCTGCCCAGCTACCTCAGATGTAGACCTGTTCTATCTCATTTGGCTATATTATAGTCTATGTGGTTCTCAGAATCTGAAACTGACCTGCATGCTGCTATTGATTTATTATTTCTAAGGGATTGATTAGAAGGAGAAGGAAATGGCAACCCACTCCAGTACTCTTGCCTGGAGAATCACATGGAGGGAGGAGCCTAGTAGGCTACAGTCCATGGAGTCACAAAGAGTTGGACACAACCGAGCGACTTCACTTCACTTCACTTCAAGGGATTGATCACCTCCGTTCTCTATATCCCAGAGAAGGGGGATTCCTGCCACCAACATAACTGGGGTCCATGTCTACTTTGCTTGCTTTCTCATCCTGCTATCTAGAACAAGCTATTCAAGTTTCTTTGAACTACTCCTCTGACAATTTTACATTTCTTCTAATCCTGGATTTTGGAAGTGAATAAAAATTTCTGATGTCAAATAAGGATGGGCCTGCCACTAAACCAGCTACTTAATTATTTACTTTTATATGAATACATACATCTATAATATATACTTTTTAAAATAGGAGCTTCCATATTACATATATACACAGGCACACATCTTTAAACAAAAGTAGTAAGTCATTACATTTAGTTTTATACATATATAACTAAATACACATTTAGTTGTATATATTTGTTGTTTTTGTTGTTCATTTGATAAGTGGTGCCCGACTCTTTGTAACACTACGGACTGTAGCCCCAGACTCTTCTGTCCATGGGGTTTCTCAAGCAAGAATACTGGATCGGGTTGCCATTTCCTCCTCCAGGGAATCTTTCCAACACAAGGATCAAACCCATGTCTCCTGCACTGGTAGGCAGATGGATTCTTCACCACTGAGCCACCTGGGAAGCCCTATACATTTACATATATATAACTAATGTGATGTTTTCCTCTATTTCCTCACTGCCTACCCTCAGTAATAGTGTGAACTATTTTTTTCTTCTTTCATTCTTCCATAAAGTAGTGCCTATATTGCTTACTCTGTATTGGGTCCTACTCTTAATTTATACACATTAATTCAATTTCTACAACAACCATACTGTGTTACCTACCATTATTATCCTTATTTTATAGATGGAAACAAAAAGCCTGAGGCACTAAGAGATTTAATGACTTTCTCAAAGTTTCAAATCTACTAGATAAAAGATGCAGGATACAATCCAGGCAACCTGGCTTCCTATTCAAGATTTTAAAGAGTGACTACATCGGACATGAGTTTTAGAAAAAGTCCTTATGACAGCACTGAAAATGGACCAGTTTTAGGGGAGAGAGGTTGTGATATGGAAGGGAAGAATGAAGTCAGATACCAGTGAAGAGATTATTTATATCAAAAAGGCAGTTTTGACCTTAGGCAGTGTCATTGCTGATGAGAGAAATGCTGATAGGAATCAATAGGACACAATGACTGACTAGTAAAATGGTCTTGACTTGTCCTGACATTCTTGATGGCATAAGAATAAAGAAGTCAAATGATTGACAAAATTTCTATCAAGAATCAAATATAATACTTGACTTCACCCAGTTTTCAGAATTATTAAAAATTCCATCTTTCATGTCCTCTAAGGATAGGTTGATATTTCCCCCCAGAACTTCATTACTCTAAGTCTGATTAAATCTTTGAAAATCACATCTAAAGTAGTCTGCATTCCAGATTTATATTGAACTGAAATAAAAAGAAACACATGATCAGTAAATGGCATGGCATTTTGCAATTGTAACCATTAATATATGGTAGACACCATTTGAATACAAGAATTTAATGTGTCATTTTCACACATGCTTGCTTGTTTGATCTCTCTTATATTCATTTGTTTTAAAGGGAAAAAAAAACTCATACATTAGGTTCTATTGTCTTGTAAAATTATGACAAGATGATAAATTAAATTAGTCATGATTATGCATTTGATTACATGATAACATTATTCTTATAACAGCACTCTTGTATCCTAGAGTTAAGCATTTTAAAAAGCATTTTTTCTGTTTCTATATAAGACAAGCTTTTAATACAAGCACTGCTCTCATAACACTAACAATTAAAGAATATCCAAGAAATTAAACCTATTTTTTTGAACTATAATCATTTAGAAACATTGAATAAAATAATGAGAAAATTATCTCTAGCTCACAACAATCACAGCACTGTTATTATTTCTATTAAATATGTTATCCATGCAAACTTTTAAATTCTTAAAGCAACAGCATTTACCAGTGAAACTGAAAGTCACTCAGTCCTGTCCTACTCTTTGTGACCCCAGGGACTATACAGTCCACATTGCAGGTGGATTCTTTACCAGCTGAACCATAAGAGAAGCCCAAGAATACTGGAGTGGGTAGCCTATACCTTATCCAGGGGATCTTCCTGAGCCAGGAATTGAACTGGGGTCTCCTGCATTGGCTCAGAGCGTAAAGCATCTGCCTGGAATGCAGGAGACCTGGGTTTGATCCCTGGGTCAGGAAGATCCCCTGGAGAAGGAAATGGCAACCCACTCCAGTACTCTTGCCTGGAAAATCCTGTGGACAGAGAAGCCTGGTAGACTATAGTCCATGGGATTGCAAAGAGTCAGACACAACTGAGTGACTTCACTTTCACTTTTCTCCTGCATTGTAGGCAGATTCTTTACTAACTGAGCTCTCAGAGAAGCATTTACCAGTAGCTTTCACTGATTTTTCAAAAGTGGGGAACATAGATTCTTTTTAAACAATCTTCATGTTATTCTCACTCATTTCACATGCTAACAAAGTAATGTTTTAAATTCTCCAAGCCAGGCTTCAACAGTATGTGAACCAAAAAATTCCAGATGTTCAAGCTGGATTTTGAAAAGGCAGAGGAATCAGAGATCAAATTGCCAACATCCATTGGATCATAGATAAAGCAAGAGAATTCCAGAAAAACATCTACTTCTGCTTCTTTGACTATGCTAATATCTTTGACTATGTGGATCACAACAAACTGTGGAAATTTCTTAGAGAAATAGGAATACCAGACCACCTTACCAGCCTCCTGAGAAACCTGTATGCAGGTCAAGAAGGAACAGTTACAACCATACAGGGAACAATAGACTGGTTCAAAATTGGTAAAGAAGTACTTCAAGGCTGTATATTGTCATGCTGCTTATTTAACTTATATGCAGAGTTGCTGCTGCTGCTGCTGCTGCTAAGTCACTTCAGTTGTGTCTGACTCTGTGTGACCCCATAGATGGCAGCCCACAGGCTCCTCTGTCCCTGGGATTCTCCAGGCAAGAACACTGGAGTGGGTTGCCTTTTCCTTCTCCAATGCATGGAAGTGAAAAGTGAAAGTGAAGTTGCTCAGTCGTGTCCGACTTAGCGACCCCATGGACTGCAGCCTACCAGGCTCCTCCATCAATGGGGTTTTCCAGGCAAGAGTACTGGAGTGGGCTGCCATTGCTTTCTCCATATATGCAAAGTACATCATGCCAAATGCCAGGCTGGAGAAAGCACAAGCTGGACTCAAGACTTGCGGGCGAAATATCAATAACCTCAGATATGCAGATGACACCAGCTTTACGGCAGAAAGTGAAGAGGAACTAAAGAGTGTCTTGATGAAAGTGAAAAAGGCGAGTGAGAAAGCTGGCTCAAAATTCAACATTCAAAAAACTAACCTGGTTTTGTGATCTGCTCATGGCAAATAGATGGGGAAATAATGGAAACAGTGACAGACTTTATTTTCTAAGGCTCCAAAATCAGTGCAGATGGTGAGTACAGCCATGAAATTAAAAGACGCTTGCTCCTTGGAAGAAAAGCTATGACAAACCTAGACAGCATATTAAAAAGCCTACAAAGTCTGTCTAGTCAAAGCTATGGTTTTTCCAGTAGTCATGTATGGATGTGAGAGTTGGACCTTAAAGAATGCTGAACACCAAAGAATTGAGGCTTTTGAACTCTGGTGTTGGAGAAGACTATTGGGAGTCCCTTGGACTGCAAGGAGATCAAACCAGTCAATCTTAAAGGAAAATAATCCTGAATATTCATTAGAAAGACTGATGCTGAAGCTGAAGCTCCAGTACTTTGGCCACCTGATGCAGAGTCAACTCATTAGAAAAGACCCTGATGCTTGGAAAGATCAAAGGCAGGAGGAGAAGAGGATGACAGAGGATGAGATGGTTGGATGACATCACTGACTCAATGGAAATGAGTTTGAGCAAGCTCCTGGAGATGGTTGAAAGACAGGGAAGCCTGGCATGCTGCAGTCCATGAGTTGCAAATAGACACCACTGAGTGACTAAACAACAACATGTTATTCTAAAATCCAAATTTTTAAAAAAATAAATTTTGTCTTATTTGATAGCAAGACAGTTTAAAAAATTGAGTAATTAAGCAGTAAACATTTTATATTTTTCAACATGTATGCTAGTTGCTCAGTCATGTCCAACTCTTTGTGACCCCTTGGATTGGGGCCCATCAGGCTGCTCTACCCATGGAATTTTTCAGTCAATGATACTAGCATGGGTTGCCATATCCCTCAATATATTATATGCAAAATTTCCATATATTATTTATAAAACCAAAGATAAATAAAAACTATTCATGAAGTTAAGATAATATGACTATAGGGTAAAATTTTAACCCAAATCTGTCTTCCTAGTGGTACCACATCATACTCTAGGACTTCAGACTAGCTACTTAAGTGTTCTAAGCTTTCTCTGCTTCAGTTTCGTTATATTCAAAGTGGAAGTAATACTACCTGATTCATAGGATTATTTTAAATGAGTTAATATATATAAAACATTACCATCAGTTCAGTTCAGTCGCTCAGTCGTGTCCGACTCTTTGCGACCTCATGAATCGCAGCACGCCAGGCCTCCCTGTCCATCACCAACTCCCGGAGTTCACTCAGACTCACATCCATTGAGTCAGTGATGCCATCCAGCCATCTCATCCTCTGTCATCCCCTTCTCCTCCTGCCCCCAATCCCTCCCAGCATCAGAGTCTTTCCCAATGAGTCAACCCTTCGAATGAGGTGGCCAAAGTACTGGAGTTTAAGCTTTAGCATCATCCCTTCCAAAGAAATCCCAGGGCTGATCTCCTTCAGAATGGACTGGTTGGAGCTCCTTGCAGTCCAAGGGACTCTCAAGAGTCTTCTCCAACACCACAGTTCAAAAGCATCAATTCTTCAGCACTCAGCTTTCTTCACAATCCAACTCTCACATCCATACATGACCACTGGAAAAAACATAGCCTTGACTAGACGGACCTTTGTTGGCAAAGTAATATCTCTGTTTTTCAATTTGCTATCTAGGTTGGTCATAACTTTTCTTCCAAGGAGTAAGCGTCTTTTAATTTCATGGCTGCAATCATCATAGTGCCTGAAAATAGTTACTATTTTTATATTATTATAGGGTCAATTTCATCTTGTAAGAGTGCTTACCTGAAAATAGATGGTGGAAGTTATAAAAATAGTTATTTAAAATAGTGAATGTTTTAAAAACTAATTCCACAAATGTATACTCATGTATTTCAACATACTTCTGTGTTGCTCGGAGAAGGCAATGGCAACCCACTCCAGTACTCTTGCCTGGAAAATCCCATGGGCGGAGGAGCCTGGTAGGCTGCAGTCCATGGGGTCGATAAGAGTCAGACACGACTGAGCGACTTCACTTTCACTTTTCACTTTCATGTACTGGAGAAGGCAATGGCGACCCACTCCAGTGTTCTTGCCTGGAGAATCCCAGGGATGGGGGAGCCTGGTGGGCTTCTGTCTATGGGGTCGCAGAGAGTCAGACATGACTGAAGCGACTTAGCAGCAGCAGCAGCTGTGTTGCTAAATCAAGAACTTTTCTTTTTTCGGAAAGATAGACTAATGAGGGCAGGCTTCCCAGGTGGCTCAGTGGTAAAGAATCCTCCTGTCAATGCAGGAAATGTGGGTTCAATCTCTGGGTTGGGAAGATCCCTTGGAGAAGGAAATGGCAACCCACGACAATATTTTTGCCTAGGAAATCTCATGGACAGAGGAACCTGGTGGGCTATAGTCCTTGGGGTCACAAAAGTGTTGGACATGATAGGAACTAAGCAACAGCAACAAACCTAATGACTATACTTTGAAAAAAAAACTGCCATGGGGTAAGAAAGATCAAAGCAGTAGGCATAAAAAGAGCAACTTATCCAGGATAATTTAAGCCACTACAAAGTTTCCCAAATAGTACTAGCAACTGACTAGTATCTAGTTCTCAGAGTAAAGTATATACAAAATTGATAGGAATGTAGGTAGATAGAAATGTATGAAAGTGAGTAAAGCAAGACAGAAGAATAAAATCAGAATTGGTATGGTTTCTATATAAACCTTCTCATCTAAAATGAAAAACACAGACTCCGAATACTGAAAATAAAGTGACTCAGTTTAAGATAATCCAAAGAGAAAAATATACATAATATACTTTTTTCTAGGAAAAGTATAGTTACTTGTTTTTAAAACAGATCCTTTAAGACCTAGCAAAATTCCTGCCAGATATAAATCAAGAAACATTTCCTATCAAGAATGATTAAAAAAAAAAAACCTCAAAGAAATCATCAGCCACAAAATTAGCTGAAGAGAACTCTACAGGCAGAATGTTTTTAAACTGGAATTGCATAGTTAATTTGATAAAATTCCTTTGAAAGAAAAGCAATTTGTAAAGTTAACACCTGATCATTTTTTACTTTATAGAACTACTCAAAATTACATATTTATTACTGAGTTTATCCCATTTATATCATAACAGTTATACTTGGCATTAGGTGACTGCACACATTTTTCTGTGCATTTATTTAAAGAAAAATTAGACCATAGATTGCAGTTTTCCTTATAGGACAGTATAATTTTATATTTTAATCAATTAAATGCTCAGTGAATAATTAAGACTGATTTTCCTCAAAATTTAGTTAATAAATGCTAGTAAATTCCTTGAATTCCTTCATGCTTGTGAATGCCTATTTGTGTTGATGTTTAAGTATGTTTGACTATATAAAATTTTATTGAACAGTACCAAATTGTTTTAGGACATTGTATGCTGATGTTGATAAGTCTGAGACCCCCTGACTTTTCTCTTTTGTGACTTATTATGCCAGGATGCCTTATAATTAAAAAGTTTATATTGAAATTTAATTTCTTAATAAAAGTACCTCAATGATTTTTTAATAACTATGATTTATATGTTAAAGGACTCAAGGGAAAAGATGGCCATCATACACAAATATAGGCAATTTCTGCACAGAGATTAAAACCATAAAAAATGTTAAATTAAAATGCTAGAAATAAAAGAAAACTATCATTGACAAACAATTCCTTCTTTGTCAGTAGGAATTCCTTCTTCTTCAATAGGATTAACAGAAGACTAAAAAATGTTAAGAATCAGTGAACTTGAATGCACATCAATAAAAATTATCCAAAATGAAACTAAGAGAAAACGAGTGAAAATAAAATACGAGAGTATCCAAGGGTCATGAAATACTGTCAGGCCACTTAAATCTGACATGTACAAATCAGGCACCCAGAAGGAGAAGTGTTTTTAGTTGTTCAGTTGTGGTCAACTCTCTGTGACCCAATGGACTGCAACCCGCCAGCCTCCTGTGTTCATGAAATTTTCCAGGCAAAATACTGGAATGGGTTGCCATGCTCTTCTCCAGAGGATCTTTCTGACCCGGAGACTGAGCTGGTGGGTCAGATGGTAAAAGGAGAAGACAGGGAAACAAAATTTAACACCAGACTTATCAGAAGTTACATAAGCCACACAGAATGCACTTAAAGAAAAAAAAATTTTCGACCTAAACTTCTATCCCGGAAAAAAAATATTTAAAAATAAGGACAAAATGAAGACTTTGCTACAAGACAGACAACAGCTAAGATGGTTTATTGTCAGAATGACTGTTCTACAAGAAATGTTAAAAGTGGTTCTTCACAGAAAGAGTAGGATCCCAGATAAAACCTTGAATCCACACAAAAAGAAGAGTGCTTAATAACAGTAAAATGACAGAAAATATAGGTTATCTTTATATTTTTTTGAATTTTACTCACTTGAAAAGATAAGACCCCCTAAAACAGATAGTCTTTTGATATTTTATGCAAAATTCAAATGGAAGACAAACATAGCATAAAGGATGGCATAGAAGAATGAGAATATATTGCTGAAAGATTAAATACAATGTAAAGTGATATAATATTGTTTAAAAGTAGACTCTGATATATTAATTTTTAGTTTAAGTGTTAATGAAATCACTAAAATTCAAAAAAAACAACAACAACTAAGAATACAATAGTGGAAACAATATGGAGTCGTTTAAAAAAAATCACTGTTTGGTTTTTCAGAACAAGGAATAAAAAGGAGGAAAGAAGAGATGGGAGAAACAAAACAAACTATCAGGATGGCAGATTTAAATTCCATCATCAATTGGCTTATAACAACTGTGCTAAACACCTAATTAAAAAACAGATTGGTAGACAGCATATAATTTCTAGGGTTTTGAAAAACCTGAGAGAAATCTACTTTAAATATATGAAAATTGATATGCTAAAATTAAAACAGAAAGATGTTTAATATTTAACAGTAATTAGAAGAGAAATGGATTGGGTACACCAAAATCAGATGGTATAGCTTTTTGAATAAAAAATATTATCTTTATAAAGAAAAGTTCAGAAAGATGATAACACCAATTCATTAAGATATAACAGTTATATAGGGACACACATATTTTCTTTAAATTTATGAAGAAACCAATAGAACTGAAAGGAAAATAGACAAGATTTCAATTACAGATACAGACTTCACTTCTTTCCCAGAGACAAGAGAACATTAAGGATATATAAGACTTTAACAATACTATCAGTCAACTTGGTTTAATTGAACCCTGCAACAAAAAAACAACAGAATACATACTTTCAAGCTCTCATTAAAGATTCACCACATGACCATATTTTGGACATTGAAATAAACTTCAACAAAGTTAAAGAGTTGAAAACAAACTAAATAGACTAAATATCAAAAACATACCTGGAAAATCCCCACAAACACTTGAATATTAGAAACTTACTTGATAATAACATTGTGTCAAGTAAAAAGTCACAAAGGGAATGAAATATTCTGAATTGAATAAAAAATACATACAAAAATGTGTGAGATGCAGCTGTAAGTGCCTAAATAAGAGTTTATACATCATATATTTACATTGGAAAATAAAATAAAAATCTCAAAGTGAATCTAATCCTGCATCTTAGAGAAGAAAACCTAAACCCAAAGGAAGAAAGAAAGAAAAATAAATTGGAACTGAAAATGAATATGAATGCAAATATGAAAACACAGAAATATTTGTAAGGAATACTGATTAAAAAAACACAAACAGAAAATATAAAGAACTCACAATTTTCCCAGTAGAACAGAAACATTCAGTTTTTCTTTCTTTTTCTTAAAAGAGGGACTTTGCACAGACATGCTTGGCAAGACATGGATAACAAATAAACATGTGAGCATGAAGTTACCCAATATATTAATGATTATGGAAATGAAAACTAAAGTCATAGTGAGATATATACATCTATCACAAAAAAAAAAAAAATAATGAAAACTGCCAAACCCCTGAAAATTCCAGGTTTTGGCAAAGATGAGGTGTTAATCAGGGTCCTCATATATACTGTCATGACAATGAAAAATGATACAGCCACCTCGGAAAATACTTTTGCAATGACATTTGAATTTATACACAGATTATCATATGACTCAGAAATTTCACTCCTTAGGACTATAATGTTTCTTCCATCCAAAAAAATACTGTTAAATCTTTTCAGCAACTTTATTCATAATTGACAAAAGTGGGAGGTAATTAAATTGTTAACCACCTAGTGATTAGATAAATTATGGTACAGATAAATAATGGTATAAATTTCAGCAAGTAAAAATAAATAACTACTAAGAAAAGCAGTAACATTGATGAAGCTCGAAGGCATTATTTTAAATGAAAACAAAATCCAGTTCAAAAGCCTACATACGGTGAGAATCCATTTATATAACATTCTGTAAAATGTGAAACGATTAAGGACAGAAATTGTATCTGTCGTTTCTAGATATTAGTGGGGGGGGGTGGGCGGAGAGGAAGAGAGTACAGAGAATAACCATAGACTGACACTCGGGAACCTTTGGGATGATGGAAATATTATATATCCTCATACGGTGGTGGTTACATGAATTTGTCAAAACTCACAACACTGTACATTTATATAGGTTACCCCTTCCTGGATCACAACCTTGTTGTGGCAAAGTGGCTTGTGTAACTTAATGAAGTCATGAGCCCTGCCAGGCAGGGCCACCCAAGATGGACAGGTTATAGTGAAGAGTTCTGACAAAACATAGTCCACTGAAGGAGGAAGTGGCAACAGACACCAGTAATTTTGCCAAGATAACACTATGGACTCCATGAAAAGGCTAAGGTATGAAACCAGAAGATGAGCTCCCCAGGTCAGTTCAGTTTAGTCGCTCAGTCTTGTCCAACTCTTTGCGACCCCATGAATCGCAGCACGCCAGGCCTCCCTGTCCATCACCATCTCCCGGAGTTCACTCAAACTCACGTCCATCGAGTCGGTGATGCCATCCAGCCATCTCATCCTCTGTTGTCCCCTTCTCCTCTTGCCCCCAATCCCTCCCAGCATCAGAGTCTTTTCCAATGAGTCAACTCTTCGCATGAGGTGGCCAAGTCAGAAGGTGTCTAATATGTTATTAGGGAAACTAAGATCATTATATCTGGCCCCATCACTTTATGGCAAACAGAAGGGGAAAAAGTGGAAGCAGTGACCGATTTTATTTTCTTGGGCTCCAAAATCACTGCAGATGGTGACTTCAACCATGAAATTGAAAGATACTTGCTCCTGGGAAGAAAAGCTATGACAAAGATAGATAGCATATTAAAAAACAGACAAAACTTTGCCCACAAATGTCCATATAATCAAAGCTATGGTTTTTCCAGTAGTCATGAACAGACCTCAGTGTTGGACCATAAAGAAGGCTGAGCACTGAAGAATTGATGATTTCAAACTGTGGCGCTGGAGAAAATTCTTTAGAGTCCCTCAGAGATCAAACCAGTCAATCCCAAAGGAAATCAACCTTGAATATTTACTGAAAAAAACTGTTGCTGAAGCTGCAATACTTTGGCTGCCTAATGTGAAGAGCCAACTCATTTGAAAAGACTGTGATGCTGGGAAAGACTGAGGGCAAAAGGAGAAGGTGGAGGCAGAGGATAAGTTGGTTAGACAGCATCACTGACTAAATGGACATGAATCTGAGCAAATTCTGGGAGATAGTGAAGGAGAGAGGAGCCTGGCGTGCTATACAGTCCATGGGGTGACAAAGAGCGGGACACAACTTAGCGACAGAAAACAACAAAATATAGGTTAATTTTACCTGAAGTAAAAAATTATATATAAAAAAAGATGAATTAGGAAAACCTAGGTGGTAGGTGTACAAGTTTTGCCATACTTTTTAAAAACTATGCTCTGTTATGAAGTTTTTCTATAAAATGCTAAAAAATTGGAAGCAAGATATCCCTACCCAAATTAAATCCTTATAAGATCAAGAGATAAAAAGTTGCTATTAAAAGCAAAAATAAAGGTATGCAAATCAAAACTAAAATGATATATCACCTCACACCTGTCAGAACGATCATCATTAAAATGTCTACAAATAATAAATTATGGAGAAGGTGTAGAGATAAAGGAACCCTTCTACTTGGTCATTTGGAAGGTAAATTGGTACAGCCACTATGGAGAACAGCATCAGTTCAGTTGCTCAGTTGTGTCCAACTCTTTGTGACCCCATGGACTGCAGCATGCCAGGCTTCCCTGTCCTTCCCCAACTCCTGGAGTCTGTTCAACCTCATGTCCATCAAGTCGGTGATGCCATCCAATAATCTCATCCTCTGGCATGCCCTTCTCCTCCTGTCTTTAATCTTTTCAAGCATCAGGGTCTTTTCAAATGAGTCAGTTCTTTGCATCAAGTGGCCAAAGTCAGAGCTTCAGCTTCAGCATCAGTTCTTCCAATGAATATTCAGGACTGATTTCCTTTAGGATGGACTAGTTGGATCTCCTTGCAGTTCAAGGGACTCTCAAGAGTCTTCTCCAACACCACAGTTCAAAATCATCAATTCTTCAGCACTCAGCTTTCTTTATAGTCCAACTCTCACATCCATACACGACTACTGGAAAAACCATAGCTTTGACTAGATGGACCTTCGGTGGCAAAATAATGTCTCTAATTTTTAATATGCTGTCTAGGTTGGTCATAGCTTTTCTTCTAAGGAGCAAGCATTTTTTAATTTCATGGTTGCGGTCACCATCTGCAGTGATTTGGGAGCCCCCTAAAACAAAGTCTGTCACTGTTTCCACTGTTTCCCCTTCTATTTGCTATGAAGTGATGGGACTAGATGTCATGATCTTAAGTTTTCTCAACGTTGAGTTTTAAGCCAACTTTTTCACTCTCTTCTTTCACTTTCATCAAGAGGCTCTTTAGTTCTTCTTCACTTTCTGCCATAGTGTGGTGTCATCTGGACATCTGTGGTTATTGATATTTCTCCCGGCAATCTTGATTCCAGCTTGTGGTTCACCCAGCTCAGCATTTCTCATGATGTACTCTGCATATAAGTTAAATAAGCAGGGTGACAATATACAGCCTTGATGTACTCCTTTCCTGATTTGGAACAGTCTGTTGTTCCATGTCCAGTTCTAACTGTTGCTTCTTGAGCTGCATATCGATTTCTCAGGAGGCGTGTCAGGTGGTCTGGTATTCCCATATCTTTCAGAATTTTCCACAGTTTATTGCAATACACACAACGGCTTTGGCATAGTCAATAAGGCAGAAGAAGTACAGTATGGAGGTACCTAAAAAAACTAAATATAGGCCTCCCAGATGATTATGCAATCCCACTCCTGGGCATACAGTCAGAGAAAACCATAATTTGAAAAGATACATGCACCCCAATGTCTACAGTAGCACTATTTACAATTGCCAGGATATGGAAACAACCTAAATGTTCATCAACAGATGAATGGTTAAAGAAGATGTAATATATTTATCAATGGATTATTAATCAGCTATTAAAAATGAAAAAATGTCATTTGCAGTAATACGGATGGATCTAGAGTTTATCATACTAAATGAAGTCAAAGAAAGACATATATCACTTATATGTGGAATCTTTAAAAAAGGTACAAATGATCTTATCTTCAGAACAGAAACAGATTCACAGATGTAAAAAGCAAAGCTATGGTTACCAATGGGGAAGAATAAATTAGGAGTTTGGCATTGACATATACACACACATATATAAACAGATATTCAGCAAGACCTACTGTATAGACCAGGGAATTATGCTCAATATTGTATAATATCCTAACAGGGAAATGGAGAAGGCAATGGCACCCCACTCCAGTACTCTTGCCTGGAAAATCCCATGAATGGAGGAGCCTGGTAGGCTGCAGTCCATGGGGTCGCTAGGAGTCGGACACGACTGAGTGACTTCACTTTCACTTTTCACTTTTATGCTCTGGAGAAGGAAATGGCAACCCACTCCAGTGTTCTTGCCTGGAGAATCCCAGGGACGGGAGAGCCTGGTGGGCTGCCGTCTATGGTGTCGCAGAGAGTGGGACACGACTGAAGCGACTTAGCAGCAGTAGCAGTATAAGGGAAAAGAATATGAAAAAAATTGATATGTATGTATAACTGAATCACTGTGCTATACACCTGAAACTAACACATCATTGTAAATCAAATAGACTCCAATTAAAAAATAAAGGAAAAATTTATAAATAAATTTAGCATAAATGAATTGCAGAGCATGTCAATCATTTTCCACTACAGGGTTACAAGACTCTAAATAAGATGGAATATTAGGAATATTAATATATTCACAATAACTCCTATTTTCACATAACTTATAGTTAATACACTGTACTTTATATACATGATTCCTTTTGGTCTAAACAATGCATATATCAGGTAAGTGATATTATATTACACATGTAGAAACTGACACATACATAAGTTAAGACACTTGTCTCAGGTATTTTAAGCCAATGCCTGAATTTCAAATTTCCTGTCATATTTCTATATCTTTTATATTGAAGCATAATAATCAGAAAAATGTGGATATAAAATATTATCTTCAGAAAAGCACATACAAAGGTAAAGTTTAAGTGATTTTCATGAACACCTGTATAACCTGCATTGCAATCAAGAAACAGGACACCAAAAGTACCTCTCCAGAAACTGGAGACAAGGGTGAACAGTATAAGAGATATATTTTTATAAAACATTTAATTCTGTGGTAATTATCACCAATATAAATAACCTTTCCTTGAAGGGTCCTTTGAATAATCAACTATTTTACTACATTCAAAATATGATGGTATTTGTTTAAAAAAGTTTTGCACACCTCTTTAGGAACATTTATTTAAGTAGACTGATAGGAAAATAACCCCAAATAACATCAATTGGTAGTCACCATTTAGAAAATTACTAAAAGTCTATATAAAAAAGTTAACATATTATTTGCTCTTAGTCATAAATGTAGTTAGAATGCATTGACTAATGGGATGCACATTATCAGTTAAAACAAGTCTTAAGACATTACTATGCATGATCAATAAAAATAAATTCAAAATGGATTAAAGACCTAAATGTAAGGTGAAATACTATAATACTTCTACAGGAAAATATAAGCAGAACACTCTTTGACCTAAACTGCAGCAATATCATTTTCAATCCATCTCATACAGGAAATAAAAAGAAAAATAAAAAATGGGACCAAATCAAATTCAGAAACTTCTGCACAGCAAAGGGAACCATAACCAAGAAGACAACCTACAGATTGGGAGAAAATATCTGCAAACAATGCCACTGATAAAGGATTAATCTCCAAAATTTACAAACAGCTCATGCAGCTCTATATCATAAAAACAAACTAATCAAAAAATGGGCAGAAGGCCTAAAAAGACATTTCTTTGAAGAGGATATACAAATGGCCAAGAGGCACAAGAAAAGATGCCATTTGCACAACATGGATGGACCTAGAGATACCATATTGAGTAAGTAGGTCAGACAGAGAAAGACTAATATATGATATCTCTTAAATGTAGAACTTAAAAAAAAAGATACAAACAAATTTATTTACAAAACAGAGACAGACCAACAGACTTAGAAAACAGCATATGGTCATGGGGGGAAGGTTGTGGGAAGAGGAAGGGACAGATTGGGAGTTTGGGATGGATATGTATACACTGCTATGTTTAAAATAGATAACCAAAAAGGAACTACTGTAGAGCACAGGGAATGCTGCTCAATACTCTAATAAGCCAAATGGGAAAAGAATTTAAAAAGAATAGATACATGTATAAGTGAATCACTTTGTTATACACCTGAAACTAACACCTGATACATTGTTAATCAAATCTTTTGTTGTTTAGTTGCTAAGTGGTGTCCGACTCTTCTGTGACTCCATGGACTGTAGCCCACCGGGCTCCTCTGTCCGTGAGATCTCCAAGGCAAGAATACTAGAATGGGTTGCCATTTCCTTCTCCAGGGGAATCTTTCTGACCCAGGGATCAAATACGTCTCTTGCATCTCCTGCACTGGCAGGCAGAATCTTTCCCACTGAGCCACCAGAGAAGCCCCTAATCAAATCTATTCCAATACAAAATAAAAATTCAAAAACATAAATTTCTGAAAGAAAAAAAAGAAACTGGAGACAAAGTAGGTAGGTAGGAATAGAGATAAAATAAGATTGGTCATGAATTAATTTTTGAAGCTGGGTGGTAAATATTTGGGGGTTCATTATATTCTACTTTTTTATTTAAAAAATTATAATAAAAGGTAAGGGAAAAAACCCAACATGGTTGGACCTTGAAGACATTATGCTAAGTGGGATAAATTAAGTAGAGAAAGACAAATAGTGTACATCACTTATATGTGGAATGTAAAAAACCGAAACTCATAAAAACAGGGTATCAAGCAGTGGTTCCCAGATGCTAGGTTGTGGGTAGAGGGAAGAGATGTTCATGGGCATACTGCTTGCAAGAAGTAGTAAATAAGTCCCAGGAATCAAACGCACAGTATAGTGAAAACAGACAACATTGCATTATAAACATCAAACTTGCTAAGAGATGAGATCTTAATTATTCCAACCACTAAGAAGAAATTATAACCATGTGACATGGAGATACAATGGTGATAGTAATCATATGACATATAAACACATATATATGTGTGTGTGTGTGCACACACAGTGTTTGCTCAGTCACTTCAGTTGTGTCTGACTCTGCGACACTATGGTCTATAGCCCTACAGGCTCCTCTGTCCACGGGATTCTCCAGACAAGAATACTTGGTTGCCCTGACCTTCTCCAGGGGATCTTCCCAACCCAGGGATCAAACCCACTCCTCTGTCTCCTACATTGAAGGTGGATTCTTTACCCGCTGAGCCACCTGGGAAACCCAGGGGAAACTACACACACACACACACACACACACACATACAGAGAGAGAGAGAGAGAAACCATATTAAAATAGTAATGTAACAAATTAACAGTACTTTAAAGTATACATTACTTGTATACCTTAAATTTACAGTGCTATATGTTAAATATATTCCAATTTTAAAAGTAAAAATTCAAAAAAAGATGACTTGATGTTTCCTTCAGCTTCACTAGACTTTAGACAAGTGTATTCTTGACTGCAGAACAAAACCCATAAACTCATGCCATGCATATAAGGTCAACTAATATTTGACAAAGGAACCAAGAAACCTCATCAGGAAAAGACTCTCTTTAATCAGTAGTGCTGGGAAAATTGGATATTCACAGGCACGAGAATGAACATAGAACATGCGGAAAAATTTACTCAAAATGGATGAAAACTTTAAATATAAGATCTGAATTCATATGCCTTATAGAAGAAAACATAGGGGAAAAGCTTCTTGACATGTCTTACAAATGACTTTTTTGGATATGATACCTAAAGCACAATCAACAAAAGCAAAACTAAGCAAGCAGGGTTACATCATACTAAAAATCTTCTGCACAGTGAAAGAAAGGATCAACAAAATGAAAAAGTAACCTACAGAATGGAAGAAAATATTTGTGAACTACACATCTGGTAATAGGTTAGTACCCAAATTTTATAAGAAAGTCATACAACTGAATAACAAAAACAAGTCCAATTAAAAATTGGCAAAGGATTGAGTAGAAAGTTTCCCCAAGATATTTAAACAGGCATCAGGTACATGAAAAGTACTAACCATCAGGGAAATGCAAACCAAAATCATAATATGAAGTTTCTCATGCCTATGAGAATGGCTATCCTCAAAAATATAAAAGATAGCAAATGCTGATGAGGATGTGGAGAAAAGGGAACCCATGTACATACACGGTTGGTAGAAATTTAAATTCATATAACCACTGTGGAAATTAGGGTGGAGATATGATTCAGCAATTCTACTTCTGGGTATACATCCAAAAAAACCCCCAAAATCACTATCTTTCAAAGATAATTGCATTCCTATGTTTATTGTAGAATTATTTATAAAAGTCAAGACAAGAAAACAACCTAAGTTTCCACCAACAGATGAATGAACATGGAAAATGTGAATATGTACACACTACAGACACACACACAGGAATACTATTCAGCAATAAAAAGAAAATCCTGCCACTTGCAACAACATGAATGAACCTTGAAGGCATTATGCTAAGTAAAATTAAGTCAGAAAGTACAAAGTGCAAGACAAATACTGTGCAATACCACTTCCTATATATGGAACCTTAAAAGCAAAAAACAAAGAAAACCTCATAGTTTATAGATACAGAGAATAGATCGATGGTGCCCAGAGATGGGGGATACAGTAGGGATGGGGGAGTGGGTGAAATGGGTGAAGATTGTTGAAAGTTACTTACAGTTTTAGGGTAAGTTTGGGGATATAATTTGCATCATGGTGACTAGAGTGAATACTACTGTATTGTATACTTGAAAGTTATCTTAAAAGGTGTCACTGCAAAAAAACTGTAACATTATATGAGCTAATGTATATTAACTAAACTTATATGGTAATTACTTTACAATATATGCATTTATCAAGAGTGTTTATATACATTAAACAATATTTTGTGTCAATAATCTCAATAAAACTAGGGCGGGGGGAAACTAAGAGAAAAAGACCTGAAAACTCTCTCTTTGAAATGTAAACATCACAAAAGCAGAGCTCTTGTATCCCAGTCTCTGGAGAGTGTAGAAGCCCAATTGTCATCATTCTAATTACACAGAAGGCAGTAATCACATTGACCAACTTGTTTCTCCAACATTATCTACTACGTTGCCACTCACTCACCCCAGCGCTTAAAAACTCTTGTAGCTTTTGTTTTAGTTGAGTTCAATACCTCTCCCCTATTATAGTAGTATTGACCAAAACCTTCCTTGCCTGCTGCTGCTGCTGCTAAGTCGCTTCAGTCGTGTCCGACTCTGTGCGACCCCACAGATGGCAGCCCATCAGGCTCCGCCATCCCTGGGATTCTACAGGCAAGAATGCTGGAGTGGGTTGCCATTTCCTTCTCCAATCAATGCATGAAAGGGAAAAGCCGTGTCCGACTGTTTGCGACCCCATTGACTGCAGCCCACCAGGCTCTTCTGTCCATGGGATTTTCCCAGGCAAGAGTACTGGAGTGGGTGGCCATTGCCTTCTCCAAGCCAGATAACTAAACAAATATAAATGAATGTGATAAGCACAATGTTCATATTTACACATATGCTATAAAGAACAGGTAAGGAAGATTGTGTCCTCCTTCTTATCCTCAGGAGTCTGAGGGGCTTTAAGAAGTTAGACAAATTAGAAAACAAAATTGATATTTGAACAAAGAGGCAAAGATTTAAGTACATGGAAATTCAATGCTACTAAAAAAAAAAAATAAAAAATAAGTTTGCTAAGTATATATAACATGAAGGGGATTCTAGGTAGACCAAAAAAAAAAAAAAAAGGATGAATGACAATATAGAGGCAGGGAGTTCATAATATGTTTAAGGAATAAGAGATCAAGAGTTTCTCTAATATAGTATAAACATGTATGAAAAGGTGAGAGCTGGAGTGGCTGGAAAGACTGGATTGCATTCAAGTATAAAAATAATTATAAGCAATGTCTAAGTAGTCTGGACTCTAGGAATTGGAAAGTGAACAGAAGCACATCAAAAAGTGATTCAGTGCATGCTTTTGGATATTCCTCTGCTGACAGTAAAAAGGCTGATGTGCTGGAAAACTGAATCTCTGGCAGGACGTCGATGGAGAAAGCCCTGATTTATAGAGCTTACAGATTTTCCTGGTGTTAACACTCCCGACTGTGGCTGATTTCAAGCTGCCAATGGTTTAATAACAGGATTTCAGAAGTCCCGGAAATGTAACTGTGTGTTCTCATGAGTCAGTACAGTTTGCTCCAGAATATCACTGGAGGTAAGGGCAAAGAATGGGATTTGCCTAGATGAAATAAATGAGGATTTGGACTAATAACGTCACTGTGGGTGTGGACAGGAGGGAATTCAATCATGTGACAGTATAGAAGGAAAGCTATCAATCCATATCAGAGGTATTATTCACATTAAAAACAGTATTCTCATTAAGGATCCTTTAAATAGTCAACAAATTCAAGGTCAAATAATGCCTGTCAGAGGTCAAGTAATTTGCCCATGGTCACCCACCTTGCCAGTGGAAGAGCCTGGATTTGAACCCAGTCTGCCCAATTCCAGTTACCCATACATAGGTTATGAGTGCAACTCCTGCTCACCTGGGAAATGGACCTAATGGGGTTGTTCCGATGATTAAGTAAGTAAATAGACATCCAAAGCACCTAGACAACTACAAACATTTGTGAAAGTATAGCCAGTATTACTAATATTGTCATTACCATTATCTTTATTTTGCCACAATCATCATGCTTAATTGAATTTGTTAGCAGTGCTGAAACAGTCAACCAGGAGGTGGTAATACAGTAAAGCAATTTTCTGTGCTTAAAAAGTTTACCAGCTGGAGAAAATACTGCATTTCAAATGCTGTGCATTTCAAATAGTGATTCTTAATCTTTTTTCCCCCCAAGTATAAACTAAATCGTATAAACAAATCTCTCTGTCTTGGAATACAGCCTTCTGTTGTCTACTCACAGTGTGTTTTAGCTTGCCTGAGAATGATAAGCTGTATAACATTTCGCCATTTTAAATGTTAAGATAACCATCCTTTAAACAATCTGACATTATTCCTTCCATTGTTCTGCTAACGTCAGAAGCAGAATTAAGTCTTGAATTATGCTGGCAATGATTCATAATCTTCAAGTAACTGAAAACTCTGTTAGCCATGGAGTATTTCACAAGGGAGAAAGATACCAATGTCCAACCCAGCTCTGACCACTGGAGGTGATACAACTTGTCCATGTCAAACATCATTGTGTTTTGGCATCTGTGCAAAGAGTTAGCTGTACCTCCAGTGAGATAAACCTTTTAACCTATATACAGGGCAAGAATATTTTGGCCCATAGCTTTATAGCCTCTGGTGCTTTGGACCCACAAATAAATCACTCATAAGATAGAAAATTTTGCAGCAAATTTTGGACTCTAAAATAGCCTCAAAACTATTTAATTTTAAAAATTCAATAACTGCTATCAAACACACATGATGAAGATAAATGTATCCCCTGCAATTTTCACAGTTTGGCACACCAGAGAATACCTGAAAGACAAGGTCACCAGCACTAGGACTGTGTTCATACTTTAGAATTTCAGTCCTTGATGAATAAAATACCTTCACTCAAAGCAGAACATACATTCATGAACAAGAATCAACACATCATAAATCACTGCTTCTGACTGAACAATTCATAAAACTAATCAATGCAAATCAATGACAGAAAATACATGTCACATTACTTATTGCAGGAAAATTGCTTTGTAATATAATTACATTTGTTTTACATTCAGTATTTTTAATGTTTATTCGTCACCTTGAGTTTCAGCCTTGGCATATATATACTGTGAAAGCAAACAGTGAATTTTTTGTTATTTTGTTTTGACCAAAAATATACATACTAGAGTTTTTATAATAAAAATCTTTACTGTGTTTTGCATGTGAGCATGAAAGGGATGCTTGCAATCAAAGTGTGATGTTCCAAGGAAAAGATTATTTACATCCTTGCACAGAGGGCAAGTTGAATTTCTTTTCCAGGCAACGTCTATGTGGGAGACTCAAATATTTGCCCGAGCTCTGTAGTGAACTTTGAGTCTGTTTGCTTTCACATTGTGAGAATTATGTGAGACAGAATTTTATATGGCATCTGTTTGGAATATTTTTTCCCTTTAACCACCAAACTTGAAATTTTAATTCAAATCCATGGGAGTGACTTACCAGTTGGTTTCACACAAACTGTGGTATGACTCTTCAATCCACCTTTGAATCTCCTCTGCACCTTTTATGAGTAGATTGTGATGGAGACGTGATTTCAAGTTGAGTACATTAATGGAAATGTGACGTATAGTAAGGCCAGCAGGTCAGGAAAGTGCTGGCCATGTAAAATAATAATAAGATGTTACTCTTCCCGGGAAGAGGAGGCATGGCACCCCACAGGAGGACACACAGGAAAGCACCAAGCACCAGGTTGGTCTGGAGGCAGCAGCGAGGGTCTTGATTCTGGAAGAAACAGGCAAGACAAATATACAGGCTCAGGACTGGCTAGTTTGAATAATTTCAGTGGGCTCTGGGGCAAAGGGGCTATCTTATACTTGGCTCTGGGGGTGTCGTCAGGGCAGGCATATCGTGGCCAGGAGGACATATTCCAATGGATTGGGTAAGTGGGCTCTGGATTGGGGAGGTTATATTTGATAAATAGTCCCAAAGAGTAAGCTCTTCCAGAGTAGGACATTGGAGTGATGAGGACAGCAGGATGCCAAGAAAAAGTGATTTAGGAAGACTGTCATGTTCTTCAGATTGGGGTATAACTAGCATATTCGTGTAAGGCAGACATTAAACTGTGATGCTTACAAAGACTACAGTGGTAATTAATACAAGGATGACTTATTATAATACAACTGAAGCATTTAGCATGTATGTGGGTCCTGTAGGGCAATTAAACCAACAATGCATTGAGGATCAGCAGCTAAGGGCTCATAGCTTTCTCCTCTGGAGAACTGCCCTCAACCAATAGTTCTCAAACTTCAGTGCATCAGAATCACCTGGAGAGCTTGTTAAACCAGAGACTGCTGGGCCCCAACCCCAGAAGTTCTGATTCAGCAGGTCTGGGCTAAGGTCCAAGAATCTATCACTGCTAACAAGTTCCCCAGGTGATGCTGATCTGGGGACCATACACTGAGAACAACTGTCTAGACTGACAAGCATCACCTGCCCCAGGGATTCCTGGGAGGTTTTACCCTCCAGAGTCACTGACGGACTGAAAGCGGGGTGTGAAAGTCCAGCCATCTTGCTGAAAATCATGACAGTTGTGTGGTACCACCCATTCTCCTGAGATCCACAGGAGAGGAGGCCATGCTGAGGCTTTGGCTGACATTCTCTTTTCACCAAGGTCCTTCCCCTACCCAGTGCTGCCTCCCTCACTTCCTACAGATTTCTGCCTAGGAAACCACTTGCATAATCCACACCACTCAGTTTTTGTTGTTAGGAAACTCAACCTAAGAAAATAATATATTTTGGCCAAAAGTATCTTTTTATTACCAAATCTACATCCAAGAATTCTTTTTGACATTTTAAAGTTTTATTTACCCTTAATATTCCTGTTGATTCTCAAACATAGCAATGAATTTGAGAGTGGTAAGTAGTAGTCAAAATGCTCAGAAGGGTAGGAAGCATAAATAGGGGAAAAATAATGGTAATTATTTGGAGAATAGAAGACAGATAGGAGGTTAGTTAGTTATCCTTGTTAAGAGCATTCAGTTTACCTCCTGCTTACATTGCTCTTACAAGGCAAAATAAAGACATGATACTGCCTTCTGATACTTTACACTACAAGGTACGGTCTAAATACAAATTTACATTTTTCGGAAGAGATGAATTCATGCAATGACTATCATGACCAACATTTTGATATCTAAACTAACTCCCCACAGCTGATTTACTTCAATTAATGCATTGGCATTGCTTTGTTTAGTTGCTAAGTCATGTCTGTCTCTTTTTGTGACCCTGTGGACTATAGCTCACCAGTCTACTGTCCATGGAATTTACCAGGCAAGAAAACTGTAATGGGTTGCCATTTCCTTTTCCAGGGGATCTTCCTGACCCAGGGATTGAACCAGGGTTTCCTGCATTGCAGGCAGATTCTTTACTGCTGAGCCACTGGAGAAGCTTCAATTAATGAAATATAATTAAATTCTATCCATGAATGAATAAGTGAATTAATATGCACTTAATAATCTAAATATGTCAGATACCTGGCTAGCCACTTTCCGAAATATTATTCATTCAATCTATTTAATCCTTATGATTAAGGACTCCAAGTAAGTTTTTAGAAAAAATATATTCTTTGTGTTTTTAAAAGAGTAACTATTCTTAGTAAAGAGCACAAACCCATGTAGTATCGCTATTTTGTCAGTAATATAACATTAAGTGATTTTATTGAATTAGTATATGATTGAAGAAGACTGAATGTCATGCCTACAACTGATTTTGGCAAAACACTGCAGAATATGGGGCTACCTCTTTTTCATCCTATTCCAAATGTTTGAACATAATTTATTACATTTAATTCTCACACTGGAAGAAAAAAGGACAGTGTTTTGGGTACTTTCTTATCAAAAGCCATAAGATGAATGAGATGGAATTTCATCTCATGTGTGAAAAAATTTGAGAAAATGCTTAAGTTACTGTTAAGGACAATTCATGCAGTGAATTCAAGCAGTTCATGTACCAACCCAGGAGGATCCCAGGCTTTGGTTTAAGAGACAGTTTTGATCTCATCTGAACTTTTTTTTTTTTTTTTAATGCAACATGTATAATGGAAAGAATCCAATATAATTGATTCAAATTCTGGTTTTCCTTTTTTTTTTTAATTTGATCTAACGTAAGTTACAATTATCTGGGTCTAGATGTCTTTGGGTTTCCCACGTGGCTCAGATGGTAAAGAATTCACCTGCAATGCAGGAGACAGGTTTGATCCCTAGGTCGGGGATCCCCTGGAGAAGGGAAAGGCAACCCACTCCAGTATTCTTGCCTGGAGAATTCCATGGACAGAAGAGGCTGGTGGGCTATAGTCCAATGGGTCGCAAAAAGTCGGACATGACTAAGCAACTAACACACACACACAGACATCTTTATCACTAAATTGACGATAGCACTCACTTTGATGATGTCGTTGTGGACGTAATGAATACTGTACATAAATTTCAGTACACCATGGCCCAAATATCACAGGTTCACAAAATTAATTTCTCTTACTTTTAATTTTATTCATATCTCCTTCATTTTATCAACACATCTTCAGTGCTCCAGACCAACTACTACGATCTGTAAACAAATTCTCCATTATTTAGCCCTTGTATCTCTTTACACCTCATACTTTTAGGACTATCAGTTACAAGCTAGCTTCCCTGATTCTCTAATGAAGAAACTTTTATTCATCCTATGAATGTCCAAGGATATGTTGCTCATATCATTAGCCCACTTCGCCATTATTATTGCAAAGACTATTTCTTCAATGTAATTAAGTGCAATGTTTCATTCTACTGACAGTAGGTGCCTTTTCCATATGTCCCAGTTAAAATTATCACGTGAAATAGCATAACTAAATAGCACAACCATAACAACTGTCTCCAACACTATATCATAAGCTCTTAAACTTATGATATACATTCCGTTTCTCTGAATTCCTCTCCATTGTCTATTTAGTTCTATATTCCACTTCAGTGGTATATTTCCACTGTGACTCTCACACATGGACTGCAAAAGACAATGTATCACACTACTGGAGAATATGCTAAAAACAGATTTTCACAAGGATAAGTAAACAGTTCCTTCAACCAGATGTTTCAAGCAAAAGCAAATTCATCTGCTCAAATATGTTGCTGGGTGATGATAACATGGCACTTCCCTGGTAGCTCAGCTGGTAAAGAATCTACCTTCAATGCAGGAGACCCTGGTTCAATTCCTGTATTGGGAAGACCCCCTGGAGAACAGATAGGCTACCCACTCTAGCATTCTTGGGCTTCCTTGGTGTCTCAGATGTAAAGAATCCACCTGCAGTGTGAGAGACCTGGGTTCAGTCCCTGGGTTGGACAGGTTCTCTGGAGAAGGGAAAGGCTACCCACTCCAGTATTCTTGCCTGGAGAATTAGATGGCCAGAAGATCCTGGAAGGCTAAGTTCATGGGGTCACAAACAGTCAATCTGTGCAAAGATCTATGTCAAGGCCAAGATCATGGCCATGCTCATGGAAAGAACAACAGGGGTGGGGAGAGAGATTTTTATACAACCATTTCATAGAATAAATTAAGTCATACAAGGAAAGCATCACCAAGAAGAAACAAAAAACAAATAAATAAATAAAATAAAGAATCCTTAATTCCCCCCAACAAATAAAGTAACTGATTTCTAATTTTGGATATTATATGAGCATGACCCTAAATCTTCTGGATCATACTGCTTCCACTGTTCTACTTAGCTTTGTAGACAGATTATATGGGTCCCATTTGAACCTATAGTTCTTCTAATAAACATGTTCGTTCCAGTCTCTGAAATGCAAATCATTTTCATGATCCTTAGGAAAATGGAAACTACAAGTTCTTTTTCTATTTCATCTCATTAGGAAGAATTCCTCTTCCTTTTAGATAGAAATATGATGTGTGAGTAAAAAATAAAGGATTCTATAAGATATATATTTGGAAGTGATTTTTGCTTTATGATTATTTTAGATTATGGTTATTTTTCAATTTATTTCTGTTTTCAAACGAAAATACAGTAACCTGGTTCTTCATTGAAATATACTTTAGCTTTGTAAGTTTTTATGTCTTATAGACCAGACTTGAATACAGGAAAACTAAAATTCACCACTTGTTTAAAATTTGAAATCAAGATGCATTTTACTTTCATATCAAGCATTAGTAGAGGAGGCAAGAAACATCATTTTCTTAACTCCAAAAGTCCAACTGCATGACCAATCAAGGCTGACTGATTGGAAGTGTCAAAAAGAGTGACAGCCAGTATCCTCCAGTCTGCTAACCTTGCGTTTCAGAAGACAGATTAAACCAGGCTGTCTCTTTCTAAATTCAAATGAATTGGAAAAAAAAAAACAAACTGTGACTTGATCCATTATGGTACTTGTGGTTAATTGATCATTACCGCAGCTGAACAACTTAGGGACATAGACGGACATGAATAGTTGGTTACAAAATGGTAAGCCAAGATAATTGCATATTTCCAGTTTTGAAACAGAATAACCACGGAAATTTTAAAACAGCCTCAATCAAGCAGTATCCTACTCAATTATTATTTAAAAATCACTGATAGCCGTAATAAGCTGCATAAATTGGTAATGTCGTATATCCATACATATAGCATATTTGCTGATATTTTTACTATTTAATTTCAATATTATTTTCAATATTTAATATCAGTTTGCTATGATGCAGAACCAATTCCTGAACATGACCAACATACAGTGACTATATATACTGTTTAACTCACTGTGTGTGTCTGTGTTACTCATTCAGTCATGTCCAACTCTTTCCCATCCCATGGATTATAGCCCACCTGGCTCCTCAGTCCACTCCATCCATGGAATTCTCCAGGCAAGAATACTGGAATGGGTAACCATTCCCTTCTCCAGGGGATCTTCCAAATCCAGGGATCAAACCCAGGTCTCCTGCATTGCAGGCAGATTCTTTACTGTCTGAGCCACCAGGGAAGCACTACTCTTTGGTAAAACAGTGAAGTTGTTTGCTACTTCAAGTTACATAAGGCCTTTGATAGCTGTATAGTTGAAAATCACTTTCAGTGTCAATTTTTATATGTTTGAAGGTGAAATTCAGTTGCAAAATTAGCATGAAGAAAAACTTGTTAGTGTTCTTTTATGGCCGTGATTTTCCTTCATTTCTAGAAAATTTAGAGTAATTCAATAACTTCTATCAAGTTATATCTTAGTTGTAAAATTATTTGCTTGATAGAGGAGTGAATTGTAATTGGAATGATTTACAGTATGAGAGTAATATAGTCACCACAAAATAAAAAAGCTTATATATACAAGAAACATAAATAATATAGCATGTGACTTTAGAATACCCTTCTTGAATATCATACATAGGAACTTATTAATTTGTTTTCTGCTATTTTATAAGGAGAAAATGAAATTTCCCTTATGTCATCCTCAGTTCAGTTCAGTTCAGTCGCTCAGTCATATCCGACTCTTTGTAACACCATGAATGGCAGCATGCCAGGCCTTCCTGTCCATCACCAACTCCTGGAGTTCACTCAGACTCAGGTCCATCGAGTCAGTGATCCCATCCAGCCATCTCATCCTCTGTCGTCCCCTTCTCCTCCTGCCCCCAACCCCTCCCAGCATCTCTTTTCCAATGAGTCAGCTCTTCGCATGAGGTGGCCAAAGTACTGGAGTTTCAGCTTTAGCATCATTCCTTCCAAAGAAATCCCAGGGCTGATCTCCCTTCAGAATGGACTGGTTGGATCT
>NW_011495058.1:1288320-1288463 GCF_000754665.1 Bison bison bison | reverse complement strand
TAAAGCAGAAATAGATGTTTTTCTGGAACTGTCTTGCTTTTTCTATGATCCAGTTGATGTTGGCAATTTGATATCTGGTTCCTCTGCCTTTTCTAAAACCAGCTTGAACATCTGGAAGTTCATGGTTCACGTATTGCTGAAGC
>NW_011495058.1:1286063-1288220 GCF_000754665.1 Bison bison bison | reverse complement strand
CAGTGATTTTGGAGCCCCAAAAAATAAAGTCTGACACTGTTTCCACTGTTTCCCCATCTATTTGCCATGAAGTGATGGGACCAGATGCCATGATCTTTGTTTTCTGAATGTTGAGCTTTCAGCCAACTTTTTCACTCTCCACTTTCACTTTCATCAAGAGGCTTTTTAGTTCCTCTTTACTTCCTGCCATAAGGGTGGTGTCATCTGCATATCTGAGATGACTGATATTTCTCCCGGCAATCTTGATTCCAGCTTGTGCTTCTTCCAGTCCAGCGTTTCTCATGATGTACTCTGCATAGAAGTTAAATAAGCAGGGTGACAATATACAGCCTTGACGCACTCCTTTTCCTATTTGGACCAGTCTGTTGTTCCATGTCCAGTTCTAACTGTTGCTTCCTGACCTGCATACAGGTTTCTCAAGAGGCAGGTCAGGTGGTCTGGTATTCACATCTCTTTCAGAATTTTCCACAGTTTATTGTGATCCACACAGTCAAAGGCTTTGGCATAGTCAATAAAGCAGAAATAGATGTTTTCCTGGAACTCTCTTTATTTTTCGATGATCCAGCGGATGTTGGCAATTCGATCCCTGGTTCCTCTGCCTTTTCTAAAACCAGCTTGAACATCAGGAAGTTCACGGTTTATGTATTGCTAAAGCCTGGCTTGGAGAATTTTGAGCATTACTTTACTAGCGTGTGAGATGAGTACAACTGTGATGTAGTTTGAGCATTCTTTGGCATTGCCTTTCTTTGGGATTGGAATGAAAACTGACCTTTTCCAGGCCTGTGGCCACTGCTGAGTTTTCCAAATTTGCTGGCATATTGAGTGCAGCACTTTCACAAACCTCCTCAAAAAGAATGTTCAAATATTTAAGGATGTAAGAGAGAGAGACAGAGAGAGAATACGAATGTCAACTAACTTGCCTGTGTATGTGCTATGTTATATAGTCATGACACTAAATTTCATTATTAAAACATTAATATTTTAAGTTACAGTATTATTTTATGTGCCAATATTAAAGAAAGTCTGCCATTTTAACTGTTACACAGTCCTAAGATACCATCAGTTACAAGATGCACTCTTATTTCAGGGTTGTACAATGTGAAAAAGAAACACTGGATAAACTATGATAACTTCTTCCTAGTAACAAAATCATGTTCTTCCCACAATGATTCCTGTGGCCAGTAATAATACAAACAAGTAACACGCTACCTTGACTTTCCTTTCCTCTTTCTTCATTCATGGCTCAGTCGCCTATGGTGATCATTCCCTCCATTACTTCTGAATGATAAAGTCTGCCAAAGTTCAGTCCTCAGACCACTCTTCTCTAATCCTTTCTCTTTAAATATCACCTATGTGGTGAATGGATTAATCTTCAATTTTAACTTCATTGCCAACCTCTCCCTGACCTGTGTTCCAACTGCCAATGTAGTAATTCCAGCAGTTATCTAAAAGACATCTTGAATTCTTTTTTTTAATAAAATTTATTTATTTTAATTATAGGCTAATTACTTTACAATATTGTATTGGTTTTGCCATACATCAACATGAATCCACCACAGGTATACATGTGTTCCCCATCCTGAACCCTCCTCCCTCCTCCCTCCCCATACCATCCCTCTGGGTCATCCCAGTGCACCAGCCCCAAGCATCCTGTATCATTCATCAAACCTGAGTGGCGATTCATTTCATATATGATATTATACATGTTTCAATGCCATTCTCCCAAATCATTCCACTCTCTCCCTCTCCTACAGAGTCCAAAAGACTGTTATATACATCTGTGTCTCTTTTGCTGTCTCGCATACAGGGTTATCATTACTATCTTTCTAAATTCCATATATATGCATTAGTATACTGTATGGGGAAACAGTGGAAACAGTGTCAGACTTTATTTTTTGGGGCTCCAAAATCACTGCAGATGGTGACTGCGGCCATGAAATTAAAAGATGCTTACTCCTTAGAAGGAAAGTTATGACCAACCTAGATAGCATATTCAAAAGCAGAGACATTACTTTGCCAACAAAGGTCCGTCTAGTCAAGGCTATGGTTTTTCCAGTGGTCATGTATGGATGTGAGAGCTGGACTGTGAAGAAGGCTGAGCGCTGAATAATTGATACTTTTGAACTGTGGTGTTGGAGAAGACTCTTGAGAGTCCCT
>NW_011495058.1:1285660-1285963 GCF_000754665.1 Bison bison bison | reverse complement strand
AAAAAAACCCAGTAAAAAAAAAAAAAAAGAGCTTAAGACCTAAATAGACATTTCTCCATAGAAGACATAAGAAGGCCAAGAAGCACATGAAATGATTCTCAACATCACTAATTAGACAAATGAAAATCAAAACTATATTTCACATGGTAAGAATGGCCATCAACAAAAAATGTACAAAAAATAAATGCTGAAGAGGGTGTGGAGAAAAGGGAATCTTCTTACACTGCTGACAGGAATGTAAATTGATACAAACACTATGGAAGATGGTATGGAGATTCCTGAAAAAACTGGAAATAGAATTGC
>NW_011495058.1:1284627-1285560 GCF_000754665.1 Bison bison bison | reverse complement strand
GAAGACTCTTGAGAGTCCCTTGGACTGCAAGGAGATCCAACCAGTCCATTCTAAGAGATCAGCCCTGGGATTTCTTTGGAGGCAATGATGCTGAAGCTGAAACTCCAGTACTTTGGCCACCTCATGTGAAGAGTTGACTCATTGGAAAAGACTCTGATGCTGGGAGGGATTGGGGGCAGGAGGAGAAGGGGACGACAGAGGATGAGATGGCTGCATGGGGTCACTGACTCGATGGATGTGAGTCTGAGTGAACTCCAGGAGTTGGTGATGGACAGGGAGGCCTGGCGTGCTGCCATTCATGGTGTTTCAAAGAGTCAGACACGACTGAGTGACTGAACTGAACTGATACTGTATTGGTGTTTTTCTTTCTGGCTTACTTCACTCTGTATAGTAGGCTCCAGTTTCATCCACCACATTAGAACTGATTCAAATATATTCTTTTTAATGGCTGAGTAATACTCCATTGTGTATATGTACCACAGCTTTCTTATCCATTCATCTGCTTATGGACATCTAGGTTGCTTCCATGTCCTGGCTATTATAAACAGTGCTGCGATGAACATTGGGGTACATGTGTCTCTTTCAATTCTGGTTTCCTCAGTGTGTATGCCCAGTAGTGGGGTTGCTGGGTCATAAGACAGTTCTATTTCCAGTTTTTTAAGGACTCTCCCCACTGTTCTCTGTAGTGGCTGTACTAGTTTGCATTCCCACCAACAGTGTAAGAGGGTTCCCTTTTCTCCACACCCTCTCCAGAATTTATTGCTTGTAGACTTTTGGATAGCAGCCATTCTGACTGGCGTGAAATGGTGACAAAGAACTAAACTCAAAAATATACAAGCAACTCCTGCAGCTCAATTTCAGAAAAATAAACAACCCAATCAAAAAATGGGCCAAAGAACTAAACAGACATTTCTCCAAAGAAGACATACAGAT
>NW_011495058.1:1284190-1284527 GCF_000754665.1 Bison bison bison | reverse complement strand
TCTCCAGGGGAATCTTCCTGACCCAGGGATCGAACCCAGGTCTCCTGCATTGCAGGCAGACGCTTTAACCTCTGAGCCACCAGGGAAGGCCTACATATAGCAGTAGAGAAACCTTAACCAGTAGAGAACTGCTCCTTCGTTAGGGAGAAATTACATTGATGATATTTTTCAAAGTTGGTTAACAGAAAATCATGCTTATGTTCCTTCATCCCACTGAGACTTATAGCTTATGTATGGGTCTTCATCGGAGAAGGCAATGGCACCCCACTCCAGTACTCTTGCCTGGAAAATCCCATGGACAGAGGAGCCTGGTAGGCTGCAGTCCATGGGGTCGCTA
>NW_011495058.1:1283751-1284090 GCF_000754665.1 Bison bison bison | reverse complement strand
CAAAGACGACATACAGATGGCTAACAAACACATGAAAAGATGCTCAACATCACTCATTATCAGAGAAATACAATTCAAATTCTAAATCTACTACAGAAGTCTTGCTATCCTCAGTAAATGGCACTGGATATCTAGCAGTTTCAGGTCAGTTAGGTAGCTCAGTTGTATCCAACTCTTTGCCACCCCATACAGTGCAGCACGCCATGCTTCCCTTTCCATCACCAACTCCCAGAGCTTGCACAAACTCATATCTATCAAGTTGGTGAAGCCATCTAACCATCTCATCCTCTGTCTTCCCCTTCTCCTCCTGCCTTCAATCTTTCCCAGCATCAGAGTATT
>NW_011495058.1:1283413-1283651 GCF_000754665.1 Bison bison bison | reverse complement strand
GCATATAAGTTAAATAAGCAGGGTGACAATATACAGCCTTAATGTACTCTTTTCTTATTTGGAACCAGGCTGTTATTCCATGTCGAGTTCTAACTGTTGCTTCCTGATCTGCATAAAGGTTTCTAAGAGGCAGGTCAAGTGGTCTGGTATTCCCATCTCTTTCAGAATATTCCACAGTTTATTGTGATCCACACAGTCAAAGGCTTTGGCATACTCAGTAAAGCAGAAATAGATGTTT
>NW_011495058.1:1277915-1283313 GCF_000754665.1 Bison bison bison | reverse complement strand
ACACCACAGTTCAAAAGCATCAATTCTTCAGCGCTACCCTTTCTTTATGGTCCAACTCTCACATCCATGCATGACTACTGGAAAACCCGTAGCTTTGATTTTATGGACTTTGTTGGTAAAGCAGTATCTCTGCTTTTTAATATGCTGTCTAGGTTGGTTATAGCTTTTCTTCCAAGGAGCAAGCATCTTTTAGTTTCATGGCTGCAGTCACCTCTGCAGTGATTTTGGAGCACGAGAAAATAAAGTCTGTCCCTGTTAACTAGTTTCGCCATCTGTTTGCCATGAAGTGATGGGATCAGATGCCATGATATTCATTTTTTTAAATGTTGAATTTTAAGCCATTTTTTTCACTCACTTCTTTCACTTTCATGAAGGGGCTCTTTAGTTCCTCTTCACTTTCTGCCATAGGGCTGGTTTCATCTTCGTATCTGAGGTTATTGAAATTTCTCCTGGCAATCTTGATACCAGCTTGTGCTTCATCCAGCCTGGCATTTCAAATGATGTACTCTGAATATAAGTTAAATAAGCAGGGTGACAATATACAGCCTTGACATACTCCTTTCCCAATTTGGAACCAGTCTGTTGTTCCATGTCTGGTTCTAATTATTGTTTCTTGACATGCATACAGGTTTCTCAGGAGGCAGGTCAGATGGTCTGGTAGTCCCCTCTCTTTAAGAATTTCCCATGGTTTGCTGTGATCTACACAGTCAAAGGCTTTGGTGTAGTCAATAAAGCAGAAGTTGAAGTTTTTCTGGAATGCTCTTGCTTTTTCGATGATCCAATGTATGTTGGCAATTTGATCTCTGGTTCCTCTGCCTTTTCTAAAACTAGCTTGAACATCTGGAAGTTCTCAGTTCATGTACTGTTGAAGTCTAGCTTGGAGAACTGTGAGCATTACTTTGCTAACATGTGAGATGAGTGCAATTGTACAGTAGTTTAAACACTCATTGGCATTGCCTTTTTTTAGGATTGGAATGAAACCTGACCTTTTCCAGTCCTCTGTCCACTGCTGAGTTTTCCAAATTTGCTGGCATATTGAGTGCAGCACTTTCACAGCATCATCTTTCAGGATTTGAAAAAGCTCAACTGGAATTCCATCACCTCCACTAGCTTTGTTCATACTGATGCTTTCTAAGACCCACTTGACTTCTCACTCCAGGATGTCTGGCTCTAGGTGAGTAATCACACTATTGTGGTTATCTAGGTCATTAAGATCTTTTTTTGTATAGATCTTCTGTGTATTCTTGCCATCTCTTCTTAATATCTTCTGCTTCTATTAAGACTATTCCATTTCTGCCCCTTATTGTGCCCATTTTCCATGAAATGTTCTCTCAGTTATCTCTACTTTTCTTGAGGAGGTGTCTAGTCTTTCCTATTCTATTGTTTTCCTCTATTTCTTTGCATTGATCACTGAGGAAGCTTTCTTATCGCTTCTTGTTATTCTTTGGAACTCTGCATTCAGATGGCTATATCTTTCCTTTTCTCCTTTGCCTTTAGCTTCTCTTTTTTTCTCAGCTATTTGTAAGACCTCCTTAGACAACCATCTTGCCTTTTTGCATTTCTTCTTCTTGGGGATGGTTTTGATCACCACCTCCTGTACAATGCTACAAACCTCCGTCCACATTTCTTCAGGCACTCTATCAGATCTAATCCCATGAATCTATTTGTCACTTCCACTGTATTATTGTAAGGGATTTGATTTAGGTCATATCTGAATGGTCTAATGTTTTCCCTACTTTCTTCAATTTAAACCTGAATTTGGCAATAAGGAGTTCATGATCTGAGCCACAGTGAGATCCTTGCTTCGTATAACAAGTAAATACAGTCTTGTTTTTGCTGACTGTATAGAGCCTCTCCATCTTCAGCTGTGAATAATATAATCAATCTGATTTTGGTATTGACCATCTGGTGATGTCCATGTGTAGAGTTGTCTCTTGCATTGTTGGGAAAGGGTGTTTGCTGTGACCAGTGTGTTTTCTTGGCAAAACTCTTAGCTTTTGCCCTCCTTCATTTTGTACTCCTAGACCAAACTTGCCCATTACTCCAGGTATCTCTTGACTTCCTACTTTTGCATTCCAGTCTCCTATGATTAAAATCCAGCAGCTTATAGGAACAATTAAGAGCCTCTCATGGGTGTTTTCTCAGACCCTTCTATTCACTCCTATTAGGTCAAACTTTAAAACTGGTTCACAATCGGTCAACATTTTCTCCTCCTTGCTATTTTCACCCAAACACCCTCAGCTTTATCAAGCACTGATGTCTTAGATTCTTAACTGATCTTTCTACTTCTATAGTTTCTCAAATTCTCCACCATGTAGCCAAAAGGATATTCTTACAAAGTAAATCTTATTATGTCCTTCTCGTGCTCAAATCCCTTTATTTGCTTCTAATTAAACTTAGAAAGGTACAGAACTTTCTCTTCTGTGGCCTACAAAGTCCTATATTATCTGGCCCATGGGTTCCTATTAGTATTACTTCCTGGCACTTTTTGATGTGTGCACACACACATACACCCACGTATACCCTATGACTCCACTAGAGTATAGGATTCATAGTTCATGACTGCTACAGGAACCTGATTTTTTATCTTACTTGCCACTCTATAAACAGTGTCTGGAACACTGACCAGAATATAGTAGATGCTGTGTTAACATAGTAGATAACTGAATGAATAAATGAATGAATGGAAATGATGCATAAAACAGGAAAATGCTTTGTCAACACTGAATCCTTGATTGTCACTAATTTCTTATCATGTTTGGTCTGGTGGAATTCAGAGTGAAAGTGTGTCTGACACTGAGTCTGAGAATACTGAAGAAGCTTACAGGCTGATGAAGATGAAAATCATTTGGCTTTTGTCCAATAATAGAGGCATTTTAGTTAAAGAACTTTGTTGAGACTGTTGTTTTTAGGTTAGTGTTACTAGCATCTTTATATAATGGTCAATTAGAATATATATTCTTATGAGTCCTTAGCTAATATTAAAAAACAAGTTACTCCAAATCTCAGGCTCTCTTCAGATAACAGTTTCCCTAGTCTGTCAGTCTGAGCATTTTGAAGTTAATGATTTGCCACATATCAAACACCAAGGGGGAGACTCTGTCTACCAGACAGCCAAGTAGATTGCTGGCCAGACTGTTGAACCTAAGACTAGGAATTTGGTGTCAAGGCTCCTCACTGCTGTCTGGCTATTAGGCCTGTGAGCAGCAGAATAACTGTTGTTACTGAAATTCATCATAGAACACTCTGTCCGAAACATACGTTGAGGAAGTCAGTGAAATCTGTCTCTCTAGGGCAGAGGATCATTTGTCATTTTGAAAGAAGCGTGTGTGAGTTACGGGGCTCTGAAGGGGTTTTATAATATGAAATATTTATGTGAGGATGGAGACTGAGTGTGACTTTGGGGCTGTGGAGCAAATGATGGTACTATTTTTGCTGAGAGTCAGAATGTTCTGGCAGTAGATAAAGACGTCTGGGATTCTAAATCCATATTGGTCATGTGATTTTCTGGATTCATAGTTCCCACTTGATGCTGTGTGCTCCTCCTCCACTGCTGTGAGTTGATTATCCTCTAATATTAAGAGCAACCACTAGCAAATGTGCTGTAAGTCAGGAGATGCCAATTATGAAGACTTTCTGTGATGAAATGGCCATCTTCTTCCCTTGGTGGAAATTATGTCTCTTAATGGTTCAGTAATATTAAGCTACCTTTACATTGAAATTTGTAGTTCACTTTAAACCATTTATCTTAGATGGGTATAACGATCCTGAAGGCATGAGGAAATGGCTGGAATTAATGACCTTGCTAGGGAAAACTGGTCAACTTGTTCAGACCCAGGGTACTTCAGGCAAAGAAAGAAGAAACAAGCAATACTTCAAGAATTTCATGGGTTATTACAAGGGGTACCGAGTGATAAACATTAGCGGAAGCATCAGTTTGACAGATACGACACAGTGAGTCAGGCTCACTACTCAGAACTCCTAGGAAGTGCTAGACTGAAACACCAGATTAAAGCAATTGGAGGAGAAATTATGTCTCACAAACACTTAGACTTGAAACTCAAGGATAATACTAGCTGATTCACATACCTGTTTTGAGAAATCAAAACAGAAAACACACATAAAAGCACCTGGTAAATTGTGAATAGCAAATCAACATTCTAAAGTACTTTTTGGTTACTTTTACTGAATGGGGATGAGCTTCCATTATTGTTATGGCTTCCAGAGATAAGTGGGACTTCACCTTGAGAAGAAAATGATGAATTAATCAGATTTAGAGCAACAAATACAGTTTATATTTATAGGCATACTTCGGAGATACAGTGGGTTCAGTTACAGGCCACTAAAATAAAACAAATATTACAATAAAGTGAGTCAACACAAAATTTTGGCTTTCCAGTGTATAAAAAATGTAGGTTTACACTATATGGTAAGGTATAAAGTGTGATATAACATTATATCTACAAAATAATATATGAATATTAATTAAAAAATACTTTCTTGCAAAAAATGTTAACCTCAATCTGAGCTTTCAGAGAGTCATAATCTTTTGTGTTCTGGTAATACTGAAGATCATTGATTACAGATCACCATACAAATATATTAATAATGAAAAAGTTCAAAATTCTGTAATAATTAACAAAATGTGATGAAGAGATTTAAAGTAAGAAAATGCTGCTGGAAAAATGGTACCAATAGACTTATTTGATGTAGGGTTACCAGAAGCCTTCAATTTGTAAAATAAAATATAAAAAACTCACAATATCTGCAGAATGCAATAAAGCACAATAAAATGAGGTATGCCAGTGTACCTTAACTATCTATCTCCCCCCCACCTCATTCTCTCCATCCCCCTAATGTTTACATACATATATTCTTTTGTTCTCTTTTTGAAAAATAGTAACATATTTGCTGGTCAGGTATTGGTATGTAGTGTGAAGAAAGAAATTTACAAGAACCCACATGATAAGAAGGGGGGAGATATATCAGGAGTTTGAGATGAACATGTAAACACTACTATATAGAAAATAGACAACCAACAAGGACCTACTGTATAGCACAGGGAACTCTAGACAACATTATGTAATCATCTAAAAAGGAAAAGGATCTAAAAAAGAATATATATATAACTGACTCTGAAAAAGGTGATGGCACCCCAATCTAGTACTCTTGCCTGGAAAATCCCATGGATGGAGGAGCCTGGTAGGCTGAAGTCCATGGGGTCGAAGAGTCGGACACGACTGAGTGACTTCATTTTCACTTTTCACTTTCATTGGAGAAGGAAATGGCAACCCACTCCAGTGTTCTTTCCTGGAGAATCCCAGGGGCAGGGGAGCCTGGTGGGCTGCTGCCTATGGGGCCGCACAGAGTCGGACATGACTGAAGCTGTTAGCAGTAG
>NW_011495058.1:1277449-1277815 GCF_000754665.1 Bison bison bison | reverse complement strand
AAATAGCAAAAAAAGACAAAATAGGCTGTCTGGGGAGGCCTTACAAATAGCTGGGAAAAGAAGAGAAGTGAAAGAAAAGGAGAAAAGGAAAGATATAAGCATCTGAATGCAGAGTTCCAAAGAATAACAAGGAGAGATAAGAAAGCCTTCCTCAGCAATCAATGCAAAGAAATAGAGGAAAACAACAGAATGGGAAAGACTAGAGATCTCTTCATGAAAATTAGAGATGCTATGGGAACATTTCATGCAAAGATGGGCACAATAAAGGACAGAAATGGTATGGACCTAAGAGAAGCAGAAGATATTAAGAAGAGGTGGCAAAAATACACAGAAGAACTGTACAAAAAAGACCTTCATGATCCAGAT
>NW_011495058.1:1276962-1277349 GCF_000754665.1 Bison bison bison | reverse complement strand
AGGAGCCTGGTAGGCTGAAGTCCATGGGGTCAAAGAGTCGGACACGACTGAGTGACTTCATTTTCACTTTTCACTTTCATTGGAGAAGGAAATGGCAACCCACTCCAGTGTTCTTTCCTGGAGAATCCCAGGGGCAGGGGAGCCTGGTGGGCTGCTGCCTATGGGGCCGCACAGAGTCGGACATGACTGAAGCAACTTAGCAGTAGCAGCAACATAACTGAATCACTTTGCTTTATACCAAAAACTAATACAGCAGTGTAAATCCATTATTCTTTAAGGGAATATTGTGCCTGATGAACTATGGACGGAGGTTCATGACATTGTACAGGAGACAGGGATCAAGACCATCCTCATGGAAAAGAAATGCAAAAAAGCAAAATGGCTGTC
>NW_011495058.1:1264650-1276862 GCF_000754665.1 Bison bison bison | reverse complement strand
CTGAAAGATGATGCTGTGAAAGTGTTGCACTCAATATGCCAGCAAATTGGAAAACTCAGCAGTGGCCATAGGACTGGAAAAGGTCAGTTTTCATTCCAATCCCAAAGAAAGGCAATGCCAAAGAATGCTCAAACTACCGCACAATTCCACTCATCTCACACGCTAGTAAAGTAATGCTCAAAATCCTCCAAGCCAGGCTTCAGCAGTACGTGAACCATGAACTTCCAGATATTCATGCTGGTTTTAGAAAAGGCAGAGGAACCAGAGATCAAATTGCCAACATCTGCTGGATCATAGAAAAAGCAAGAGAGTTCAAGAAAAACATCTATTTCTGCTTTATTGACTATGCTAAAGCCTTTGACTGTGTTGATCACAATAAACTGTGGAAAATTCTGGAAGAAATGGGAATACCAGACCACCTGACCTGCCTTTTGAGAAACCTATATGCAGGTCAGTAAGCAACAGTTAGAACTGGACATGGAACAACAGACTGGTGCCAAATAGGAAAAGGAGTACATCAAGGCTGTATATTCTCATCCTGCTTATTAAACTTATATGCAGAGTACATCATGAGAAACACTGGGTTGGAAGAAGGACAAGCTGGAATCGAGATTGCTGGGAGAAATATCAATAACCTCAGATATGCAGATGACACCACCCTTATGGCAGAAAATGAAAGTGAAGTCGTTCAGTTGTGTCTGACTCTTTGTGACTCCGAGGACTGTAGCCTACAATGTTCCTCCATCCATGGAATTTTCCAGGCACGAGTACTAGAGTGGGTTGCCATTTCCTTCTCCAGAGGATCTTCCAAACCCAGGGATCCAACCTGGGTTTCTTGCATTGCAGGCAGATGCTTTACCATCTGAGCCACCAGGGAAGTCATTGCTGGATGGCAGAAAGTGAAGAGGAACTCAAAAGCCTCTTGATGAAAGTCAAAGAGGAGAGTGAAAAAGTTGGCTTCAAGCTCAACATTCAGAAAACTAAGATCATGGCATCTGGTCCCATCACTTCATGGGAAATAGATGCGTTAACAGTGGAAACAGTGTCAGACTTTATTTTTTGGGCTCCAAAATCACTGCAGATGGTGATTGCCTTCATGAAATTAAAAGACACTTACTCCTTGGAAGGAAAGTTATGACCAACGTAGATGGCATATTAAAATGCAGAGACATTACTTTGTTAACAAAGGTCCGTCTAGTCAAGGCTATGGTTTTTCCAGTAGTCATGTATGGATGTGAGAGTTGGACTGTGAAGAAAGCTGAGCACCGAAGAATTGATGCTTTTGAACTGTGGTGTTGGAAAGACTCTTGAGAGTCCCTTGGGCTGCAAGGAGATCCAACCAGGCCATTCTAAAGGAGATCAGCCTGGGTGTTCTTTGGAAGGACTGATACTGAAGCTGAAACTCCAATACTTTAGCCACCTCATGTGAAGAGTTGACTCATTGGAAAAGACCCTGATGCTGGGAGGGATTGGGGACAGGAGGAGAAGGGAACGACAGAGGATGAGATTGCTGGATGGCATCACTGACTCGATGGACATGTGTTTGAGTGAACTCCGGGAGTTGGTGATGGAAAGGGAGGCCTGGCATGCTGTGATTCATGGGGTCACAAAGAGTTGTACACGACTGAGCGACTGGACTGAACTGAACTCAAAACTCTGCTTGGGTGAGGAAAGCCTAAGGAGATCAAAATAGTGGAATGCACAGCTTAGAGATCTCTGGGTTTAGATGCTAAAAAACCACATTCTGACTGTATCACCTACTAGTTTGGTAATGTCACCTAACCTCTCTGAATCAGTGTTGCCACATCTGTAAGACTTAGATAACAATGTTTCCCCTAGGTACACTACATGAGGTTTAAATGACACATGGTGTATGTAATATGTGAAAATGTAAAGCACTACATAAATTTTTGATATTAATACCAAAGTAATTTGAGTTTTTAATATTAAAGTTTGGATGCAACCAAGCAACTTGCAGTCCTAACTTTAATAAAAAATAAAGAAGTTCTATAATGGAAAGTGGTAAAAGCAGATTGAACAGAATGGAAATGGAAGAAAATGAACATCATTTTATTCATACATTTGCCATTAACATTACCACCACCAAAATGAGATGGAATTTTGCTTTTAAAAATGAAATAAAATTACTTCTCCACATTTCCATAATATAATATTGCTGCTTTTATTTTACTGCATTATCTTTAAATATTTAGGTCTTTCAATGTCAATCCAGAATATACTATTTGAAATGTTGGGTCAGTATCTGTATTCTGTACTCTTCGAAGATGATAGTTTCCAAATATCCTCTTCAGCCAGAGGATAAACCAAGGTTTTCTAGAAACAAGTTAAACTTGTAGTTCACACATTAAGTATTACTCTGTTAATTTCCCTAGCCAATTACAGTGCTGAAAGCTTTACTTTGGGAGTCATAAAATAGATTTGTTGAATAAAAGATCTATTTAAATCTCCCTCCTTCATCTTATAATACCAGAAAAAATAATTAAAGGAGGGAAAAGAAGAAAATGGGAAAAACTCTGTTTAACCTTCTCTCAAGCTGCCTGAAAACTCAAGCAGGGGATGGACTGATGGTTAAGATTGATGAGCACCGTCTCCCCTGGCTGAAGATCAAGCCTGTCTCATTTGTAATTTTCTTGATACCCATGGCTAAGGAAGAAGATTCTGAACACAACTGCCTCCACCCTCAGACCCAGTGAGAATAACCTCTGCTCTAACTAGTCAGACCTTCTTTGACAGATGGGAATAGAGAGCAAAATATATAGAAAATGAAAGTCACTGAGTGCTGTGGTAGAGACAGCTGAAGAGAGATGACATGCTATTATTATTTCATTTCTAACTTCACAGTGACCCATACTTTAATAAATCAAATATGCACAGTCATTAAAATGTAGATTCTTTGGAGGCAGGGAAGATCACTTTTACTAGTAAAAGAAATGATAAATTAATTATGTTATCAAAGTGAAACTTTAAGGAGGTATTTTATCATATGCAGTCTTAGTATATTCTTTAGAATCTGGCACAATGGAAAAACATAAGGAATACTACTTTTATCCTAAATATATTATTTAGCATTGCTTTTAAAATAAGGTGTATCACAGTTCCACTGAACATCATTAGAATAATACATGTATAAGTTTGGTCATCTCAGGGCCCTGTTGTTCAATCACTCAGTTGTATCTGACTCTTTGTGACCCCATGGACTGCAGCACACCAGGCTTCCCGGTCCTTCACCAACTCCTGAAGCTTGCTCAAACCGTCCATTAAGTCAGCAATGCCACCCAACCATCTCTTCCTCTGTCTCCTCCTCTTCCTCCTGCCTTCAATCTTTTTCAGCATCAGTCCTAGTGAATATTCAGGGTTGATTTCCTTTAGGATTGACTGATTTGATCTCCTTGTGTCCAAGGGACTTTCAAGAATCTTCTCCAACACCACAGTTCAAAAGCATCAATTCTTCAGTACTCAGCTTTCTTTATGGTCCAACTCTCACATCCATACATGACTGCTGGAAAAACCATAGCTTTGACTATATGGATCTTTGCCAGCAAAGTGATATCTCTGCTTTTCAATGCGCTGTCTAGGTTTGTCTTCTTTCCTTCCAAGGAGCAGGTGTCTTTTAATTTCGTTAGAACCGCAGTGGTTTTTGGAGCCCAAGAAAATAAAATCTGTCACTGTTTATACTTTTTTCCCATCTATTTGCCATGGAGGGATGGGACTGGGCACCATGATCATAGTTTTTTGAATGTTGAGTTTCAAAGCAGCTTTTTCACTCTTCTCGTTCACATTCATCAGGAGGCTCTTCAGTTTCTCTTCATTTCCTGCCATTAGAGTGGTATCATCTGCATGTATGAGGCTGTTGGTAATTATCCTGGCAGTCTTGATTCCACCTTGAAAGTTACTAGAGCATAACTCAAACATTGTCATTTTCAGTCCTAACAAAATACAAAGGAGATCAAATTCTCATGTGATGCGCTTCACTTTTTGAAGAAGATGCCTTTATTTCTAATGTGTACAGGCACGAGTGCCCTAGGGACATCATTTCACTGGTTGACATGCTTATTGAGAAAGCTTATGTTATTTCCTTAATTTTATGTGATTTAATTAAATAAATTTATCTGTCTTCAGGTTGCATACATTGGCAAAACACATAATAATGATATAAACCAGGAAGACATTTCCAATGACCATTCTCAATCTTCCTTTGTTTTTTCTCTAATTCTGCCCTAAAATAAAATTTTAGAGTGATCCAAGAGGAAGTGGTTGGTTATTATAGTAAGAGAAGATGAAGAAGAATCTTTGGAAACTCAAATAGGAATGGGGACCAGGAAGAAAGAAAGACCAGCACCCAGATTGAAAACATCATAAACATATTTTCTCTTTGGCCACTCAGGAATTTTTGCTTAGGTAAGTATATTCTGGAAAATTGGCTTGACTATTTACTTAGTTTAACAAAATATTCACTTTTGGAAAACCAGCAGCCCAAACTGATGGGAACTGTACAGTTACCTGTCTTTATGAGAAGCTGCATTGTCCAAAGATACAGCACAGAGGAAGATAAGCAAATCCAGGCTTCCTGAAGAATCTAATCACATAACTGACTTAGAGGCAACTTCAAAGCTGCCAGGGAAACTATTTGAAAAGCCTGCCAACATGTCAAATCCTGCTGCTAGTGAGAGGTCTTTCAAAGGTTGGCATCTGGGTCCTGTGATTGTCATTCAGGAATGGTGGCTGGGACTTCATGCTTAATTTCTAGTGATCATCTGCTCAGGCTATTACCTGGCAATTTGGACTGTGAAGACTGTTGTGTTGATTCAGGATGAAAGCTTATCCTGCGATTTCACTTCTGAATGAGATTCTTTCAAGCTGTCCTTTTTTATTTATTTACTGTTCCACGTTGACTTCAGCATGCATTTGCTCTGTGCTATGAATTGACGAACAACTTTTTCACACTATGGGGGTAAAACTAAAAATCCAGCTTTTTGCCCACTTGTGGCTTGTAAGTCTCATAAGTAGTGAACCACACATCCCCTGTTTTTAGAATATTGTTTTGAGAAAATTCTTCCATCAATGATGGATCCTCACATTTGTTTTATTTGGAAATTTCTTTGACTCACCATCACAAAGCAAATAGTATCATGTGGCTAATAGATATATTTTTTCATAAAACCTTATTGCATTTCCTGTACCCCTCCCATCCTAATACTCACAAGCACAAATTATTATACACAAAAACAGAGTAACTGAATGGATTTCAAAAGGATTACTGATTTCTACGATATTTACCAGCCAATATTTGAAGATATAGAATTATAGCCATGGGAAGTCTAAATATTATAGCTGTAGGTATTTATTTCTCTCTTTACAGTTGATTGGAGTGTTAACTGATGCTTATTTAAAGGAGAAATAGGCCTGTGGCTGTAACCATCCTTAATTAAAATCCTTCATATTCTGGCATCTGTGGCTTTCCAACTAATATTCTCACCACTTAGACCTGAAGCAGAACCTAGTAACTTACAACTTATACCTACTACAAGCTACTTTTTTATGGCATGTCAGGCCAATCTTTCCATTTTCATGTGTAGCTGATGAGGGAAAGAGACCAAAACACACAATGGAGGAAATGCATGCCTGCTGTTTAGATTAAACCAATTTCTAATTCTTTAGATATACATAAATGGTCAATGCTAATTAGACAAATGAAATGTTGATTTCAACATCATAAAGAATGAATAACAGAACTACTGACCCAAAGACCAAAGATTATAGAGGGAATTCAGGAAGTAAAATATTTTTAGAATTCTGCATATTATACACAGACAAATGTGTAAAATCAGAAGCAAATGCTCTGCAAAGGTAACATTCAGAAACCAGGGAAGAGTCCTTTGAAATTAAACCACACACAGAGAGAAGTAGAAAGGCAAAGAGGGAGAAAAGGGAAGGAGGAAGGAGGGGAAGGGAGAAACAGAGAGACTTGACAGAAAGCAAAGACTGAATAAAAAGGGGAAAAATAATTGTTATAGAAGATAAAATATCAGAAAAAAATTGAGGGGAATATTTTATAAGAAATAATTGGATCAATTTCCCATAGTTTAAGAAACACTAGGGGCTTCCCTGATGGTCCAGGGGTTAAGAATCTGTCTTGCAATGCAGGAGACACAGGTTCAATCCCTGGTGTGGGAAGATCCCACATGCTGCAGAGCAACTAAGCCCATGCACCGCAGCTGCTGAGCCCACAACCTATAGAGCCCATGAGCCATAACTACTGAGTCCGCAAGCTACAGCCACTGAAACCAGCGTGCCTAGAACCCGTGTTCCGCAACAAGAGAAGCCACAGCAGTAAAAAGCCCGAACACCACAACTAGAGTCGTCCCTGCTTGCAGCAACTAGAGAAGGCCTGTGTGCAGCAACAAAGACCCACCACAGCCAAAAATTAAAAATAAACAAATCTTAAAAAAGGAACACAAAACTCTAGATGGTTCTCCAACTATCTGTAGAAGAGTCAGTCCTACCTATTGATAAAAGCTTCTGAACTTTCAGAGCACAAAGGTAAGAAAAAACAGAAGACTGCAAAATGTTCCCAGAGAAGTATGACTTCAGTAAACATAATAAGTGATCAGTGGGCACTGTGACAAGTTCGAAAATAAAGGAGTACTATCTTCTGAGTTTTAATAGAAAAGGATTATATACCAATACAATGTAGCCTTGATGATTTCATTTGACAAAAGAGGTAGAAAAGGATTCATGGCTATTTTGTATAGTTATATATAAAATAAACAATAGAAATACTTGAGTACTGAATCTTAGTTGATGTCACAGTATTAAGAAAAAAACAAAAAAAAAACAACAAAAAAAAACTTTGCCCTTGGTTATTTCATTAACCTCACTGTCTTAGTTCCCTTGCCTTTGAAATGCTGATAACACCTATTTTACTAGATCAGCACAGTTTTCAGGATGTTATGAAGTAATTCATTGAAAATGCTTTAATAACTGTTAAACATAATTTATAGACAAGTTTTCCATCTCTATCGCTTACAACTTCTCACTCAAGAACAAGCCTCTAAAGCCAATATCACCATTTTATTTCATAAACACTCTTGGATATAGTATTTCTTTTGAAATTTTAATCTTTAGGTGGTAGGTCTTCTGCTATCATTATGATGGACTGAGAGCGATGGGAATTGGGAGAGAAGGCCAAGTGTCTGAAGCCGTTATTGATTCATGTTTTAGATTAGAAAAATTCATTTTTTACCTAAAAGATTAAGTTGAAACGAACAAGGACTACTGTTATCTTATTTTTGTGCCCATCTTCTCAATCTTTTTGAATTAGATTTGGCGCAGTGGCTAAATGAAAGTAGAGTACCTTCTTGGCTACTGGGGAAATTGCTGAGTGCTCTCCTTCTCTATGAAACATATCCCAGATGGATGCTAAAAGTGATGTGGGTAAAGTTGTTTAGTGAACAGTGAAATGCTTTTCCTTATTTTAAAATATTGAAATATTCTAGTTCTTTTATACAAAGGTCAAGCTGCTTTTACTCAAGCCTGATGGCCAATTTCTCTTTTTATGGTTTGTCTTCTCTAAAGACTCAAGCTTGCTTATATTGCTTTCACGGAAGCTTTTAATCCATTTCCTGTAAGTAGTATCCAGGAAGCTGCTATTTTCCCATAATTTTCTATTCTTATTCTAATGTGTTTCAATTCACATTCCTATGGCCAGGCCAACTGCTTTTTAATTATGAGCTGGTGAATTTTAGATAGATTATGTTTGCCTAGAAAAGTTCCAGTAATATCTTGCTTTGTCATCAGAACTTAATTTCATTACAGGACTGGTGAGTGGCCACAGAGCACTTTTCCTTTGGATGTCTACTATACAAGTTCAATACAGGTTCCAGTGGTAGGCTGAATAGCATATACAAACTCTTATACATTGAAAAGTAGTCAGAATAGGGTTTAGCTATTAAGGATTATCCACATGTATGAATATTCTTGCATATAAATGATCTTCCATGGGAGTCTATGATTGTGCTACAGAATTTTACCAGTTAACTTATATTAAATTTCAGTTGCTTCATGTGTTTCAGCATTCTGGAAGAGTGTGTTTGTGGATGTATGTGTCTGTGCATGCTCTTTGAAAGAAGTATCATTTAGCCACTGCTTTCATATACAGATGGCAAAGAATCAAAGCTCAGTTGGTAAAGAATCCACCTGCAATGTGGGAGACCTAGGTTTGACCCCTGGGTTGGGAAGATCTGCTGGAGAAGGGATAGGTTACCCCCTCCAGTATTCTGTCCTGGAGAATTCAGGCTATACAGTCCGTGGGGTCACAAAGAGTTGGACAATAATGAGAGACCATCACTTTCAGTTTTCAAGAAAACAATGATATTTTCAATATAAATGCAATTTATATTAGAATCATATTTTTTCATAAATAGATACATGTGTCATGTTCAAAGAGCTAGAGTGTTGTTCAACTAAGAGAGCAAGCAGTGTCTACAGGGAGAAGCTACTATGTCATGTCATCAGCCATTTATTTTACCAGGTGTCTGGAATGTTTATCAAACTATCTACTTGTCTTTGTACAAAACACTTATGCCCAGTTATGCTTCTCTGGGGGTCTCTTTTGTTTGAAGAATACAACTTTTCTTGGTTTCCCAACATCTTTGCATGACTGATAAGATATATTATTATTATTTTTTTTAACCCATAAGACTTTTAGAAAGAAAGAATTTAATTTGCATGAATGACTTTCTTATGGGAATACATTGATAAGCAACTCTCTAATTTAAAGGAAGGTAACTTGTGCATTTAATTGAATCTGATAAAGTAATTGCAAAAGACATTTTCCAAACAAATTCTCCTTATGCATTAATTATTAAATCTCTGCTTTCTTACAAATATGTTGCAACTTAAAAGACACAATAAGGGAGATATTAAACAATAAACCAATATTGTATCTTCTTATTAAATTGCATATGTTCTAAAAAATAGATTGAATAAAACACATAGAAATATTGACAATAGTTATCTATGAATCATAGTTATGTCAAAAATTTTACCTTTCCTCTCCATAATTTCTGCATAAAAATGCATAACAATGAGTATACAAGACTTTTATGATCAATATATTTTCAAATGAATAATTTTTAACTTAAAATTTAAATAAATAAGTTATTGAAAAAGAAAGCTAACCTACACATGACCAAAAATTATGACCATGTTAGATCCATGGGGTCCTTTACTATATAAATCACAGAAATAATAATTCATTAAGATCAGATCATAAGGCTTTTCTAACAGATGAGTAAAATGAATACAAAAAATATTAAATGATTTTTCCATTGAGAAATCATTTTTCTGTATACCTGAAACTAACACAACAATGTAAATCAATTATACTTTTAAAAAGTAGGAAATGTTTAATTACATGTTCTTCTATTCAGAAAGAAATTACTGAATGAAATAGTTTGGGATTGGTAAGATCATTCTAATAACTTCTCATTAACTTGATTTCCTCTATAAAAGACCCGATCACATTCTTGTCACATTCTGAGATCGTGGAGCTTAGGATTTCACAGAAGGACATGATTTGACCCATAGCATATTCTGATTTAAGGTTCAACCAATCTGTGCACTTTAACACTTCTAATTGTCAAAGAAGGGAAATTTAGAGCCTTTCAAAACCCAGATGTAAGACAAAATCCTGAGTTGCCAATTCTGACTCATATTTGAGAATGACTGATCCTGTTATTACAAGAATTCCCTCCTTGGACTTTTTTTTGCCTTCTCTGTGTCTCATCGCCAGATTGGGTCCTCTCACTCCTTTGCCTCTTGCTGCTGAGATTGGGTTCTCCTGACTTCATCAGTTCCAGGCAGCATGTTAACCTTCATTAGCTTTGAATCTCATTCTTCATTGAACCTCAGGCAGCGAGTCTTCCTGAGGCAGTCACTCTGCTTTGGAGCCCAGTAACTGCCTTTGTATCACATTAAAATGAACATGCAAGGAAATCAATCCTACCTGCCAAGGAGCTACTATTTCAAACTCTCATTCCCCTCTCTTCCAGTTACCTCTGGTAAGGAGGGCTGATTTGACAGTTTCTCTGTTCTCTGCACTTTGGTCAGGGTGGCTTTGTGCTCTTCCTTGGGCAGCATCCCTCATTCCTGCCCCTATGTGAACAAGTCTGCCATTTTGTGAGCAGGGTTAGTCCTTTTACTGCTACACCAGAAAGTTCTCAGGCATCCACGGGGAGCCAAACCAAGTTCACTCACATGCCAGTTTCAGGAAACAACATCTATTTGCTTGGTGAAACGTATGCTTCACTGTTGTGCTTTGAATTTATCTTGCTAAAAACTCACATAAAGTAACCCCATGTGCCTGCGTGCTAATGCATGAAGCAATGCATGCATGCATTGCTTCAGTCATGTCTGACTCTTTGTGACCCTATGGACTGTGGTGCATCTCTGTCCAAGGAATTCTCCAGGCAAGAATACTGGAGTGGGTTGGCATTTCCTTCTCCAAACCCCCTGCACATGTATTCAATTTAATTCTTTGGTAAAAGTTAGAAGTTAAAGCATAGGGTATCATCTGTATGCCAGCAACTCTGCAAAATATTTTACAACTACTGCTTCTTTAGAGACTTCCGTGGTGGCTCAGACATTAAAGCATCTGGCTTCAATGCGGGAGACCCAGGTTTGATCCCTGGGTTGGGAAGATCCTCTGGAGAAGGAAATGGCAACACACTCCAGTACTCTTGCCTGGAAAATCCCATGGATAGAGGAACATGGTAAGCTCCTACAGTCCATGGGGTTGCAAAGAGTCAGACACGACTGAGCGACTTCACTCACTCACTTATTGCTTCTTTAGTCCACAGAAGATCCTTATGAATAATGCCTTACTATTTATATGTTTTGGATGGAAAAATTACTATGATTTATTGAAAGTTTACTATAAACTAGGCACTATATACTACACATTTTATATTTATCAACTCAGTTAAACTTTATAAAAAACTTATGAAGCAGGGATTATTTTTGTCTATTAAGGTCTCTTCAGGCAAAGGATTGAAACCAAGCAGGACTCTGTGGGACTCCTGGGCACAAAACTGTTTCTGTCCCTCATTTCTTGATTACAGGAAATTGACTTCACTCAGCCTCCATAACCTTCTGTGAGTTTCACAGGGCAGGTTCAAAGAGCTGCTAATCAGGGAAGGGAGGCTAAGTGAAGACAAGGGAGGAGAAGTTAAGAAACAATAGTGCAGCCTTTGGGCAGGGTCCTGATTGTCCTTCCAGGGATATAAATAACAATATCTTTGAACAGTTTTGTTGATACTGAAAACCCTACCAGGTGGGAGAAGTTAATTGCACACTGCTTGCAAGCACTTAGACCCCAGACCAGGAGGAATCAGAAAGTTGACGATGCTGACTCCCAATCTCCTTACCTAAACCAATGAGAAGAATGTTCATGAGATGATCATGCCCTTCTCTTTGACCCATTGCTATAAAATGCCTCAACACACCCTTCAGGTCAGGACACAGAGTTTTTAGGGCACTAGCCTACTCTGGTACCCTCTACCAAGCAAAGATATAAAACTTCTCTTTTCTGCTTCATCCAAAACTCTGTCTCTGAGATTTAATTAGATCTCAAGGTACAAAGGCCAGATTCATCATCAGTACAGTTCAGTTCAGTCGCTCAGTCGTGTCCAACTCTTTGTGACCCCATGAATCCCAGCACTCCAGTCCTCCCTGTCCATCACCAACTCCCGGAGTTTACTCAAACTCATGTCCATCGAGTCAGTGATGCCATCCAGCCATCTCATCCTCTGCCGTCCCCTGCTCCTCCTGCCCCCAATCCCTCCCAGCATCAGAGTCTTTTCCAATGAGTCAGCTCTTTGCATGAGGTGGCCAAAGTACTGGAGTTTCAGCTTTAGCATCATTCCTTCCAAATAACACCCAGGATGAATCTCCTTTAGGATGGACTGTTTGGATCTCCTTGCAGTCCAAGGGACTCTCAAGAGTCTTCTCCAACACCACAGTTCAAAGCATCAATTCTTCAGCAATCAGCTTTCTTCACAGTCCAACTCTCACATCCATACATGACCACAGGAAAAACCATAGCCTTGACTAGATGGACCTTTGTTGGCAAAGTAATGGCTCTGCTTTTGAATATGCTATCTAGGTTGGTCATAACTTTCCTTCCAAGGAGT
>NW_011495058.1:1263674-1264550 GCF_000754665.1 Bison bison bison | reverse complement strand
CAGGAAATCCAAAAAAGATGTATACACACACACACACACACACACATACATTTAACTGAATAACTTTGCTGTACTGCTCACAACATTGTAAAGCAACTATACTGTAATAAAAATTTTTTAAAAAAGGTTTTAAAGAAACATGTCCATTATTAAGAACTATGAAAGAAACCCACTGCCAAGTAAACCATGACACGTTTTCTTAACACACACACAAAATTATATAAAGATATGTTTCCATGGAAATTTATCACATATTACTTCTGTGCATGTATAAAAATATAAGTGAATAAATGGCTGCTGCTGCTGCTAAGTCGCATCAGTCATATCCGACTCTGTGCGACCCATAAATGGCTAACATTTTCCTAAAACGTTTTTCATGTTTAGAGTTTGGAATTTGGAAGCACTTTTCTATTTGAGTCATGAATATCCATATTTTTCTGCAAAATAGTAACCTTTGTTCCATCAAAGTGTTGGTGGCACAGGATTTCTTAAAACAATCTAACAAGCTCTAAAAGTCATTAGAGATAATTCCTGAGGAGACTTGTAACTGAATACAGTCAATTTACTTGCTTTCTGGGTTTAGGAATAAAGCACAAGCCCTTTGCTTGACCACCTCCCACCATCTCACAGCCATTTGCTTCCTAGGAAATAAAAGACTACAGTACTGTCTTTGAGATTCTCCTCTAAGCCACTGGCACCCAGTCCGCACCTTTTGATCTTGTATTGCATGCAGGCAGCAAGGACAATCATCCCATCACACTCTCAAGAGCCTCTGGATTTCAAGAGATAGAAATATGTGGAGGAAAAATGCACCCAGAACAAATAAAGCACATCATTCCTTTAAAAGGTCAAGCATGGCATTAGAATGAGGACATT